>NC_061113.1:169452500-169516236 GCF_002878395.1 Capsicum annuum
ATATATATATATATATATATATATATATATATATATACTTATGTGTAATATGGGTGATGTTGATATTAAGGATACTAGTTGTAGCCCAAAAGTGAAAAATATTTATAAAGTGGTATAGTTGATTATTAGGGCTAAATACGGATTAGAGGTGGATATCGGTGTAAGTGGCTAATAATGACTAGTTAATAAATGAGGTTTGGTTTGTAATGATGATCAGTAATAAATTATGCTTCTGTTAATTAATGGTTATCTAACAAATGATGATTAGTGTCTATGTGGTAAATAGTTGTTAAATGATGTTTAGATGATATATAATGACTAGTAGTCAAATGGATTAGTTAATAAGAGATGGTTAACTAGTAAATGGTGACAATGACTAGTAGTCAAATGGATTAGTTAATAAGAGATGGTTAACTAGTAAATGGTGACTAGTGTATATTGATCGTAAGATTATTAAATAATGATAATATTATAGAATGTGAGTGCTTTTTCTAATGTTGAGGAATTGTGAAATATTGGTAAATGACTGGTTTATTTAGTTTGTGGAATGATGGTTAAATGGCGATAAAAGGTTGTTATAATGTTGTTTGATTATTTTATTCTTCTCTTGAGTGTACTCTCCAGTCATATGGGAGGTTGTGATGAGTTCTTTACTTTTCATCACCAATTGACATATGGGAGACAATTTTGTAGTTTGTGGTTTCTTGTGTTAATGTTTATGGTATGTTACTATTCTAAATTGTTTCCTGATTATGCACGACAAAATTGGCATGTGTTGATGCCATATGTTATACTGTTATTTCACTATATTTAGTTATTATGTACAGCAAGGTTAGAGATAATTCAAGTAAATTTTTGTACGTTGACTTATTTTATGATTATATTGCATCTTATCATACTTATGCTATGATTTATGTAATGCCCTAGGTTTTGGGACCTTGCAATTTTTTGAGTTTTGCCTGTATAAGGCATGACTTAGGTGACGAGTTGTGAAGACTTTTTGAGTCATATGGTGTCAGTCGTTTTTTTACTAGTAGGCTGCCTAAAGTTTCTTTCCTAAATATGATTAAGACCTCATAAGTTGAGGTGAGATATCACGAGCTGTAAGGTGGGACTCATGGTCCCACAAGTGTGAAGGCCTATTATTTTTGGTGAGATGATGAATAGGACCTTATGAGTCATCAGGTCTGGTACCGAGTCATGGGGTGGGACTCATGACCTTAGTAGAACAGTTTTTCTAAGTTATTATCCAGACCATGAGTCGTGGTGACAATTGATAACGAGTCCTTATGAGTCGTAAAATGACCCATAGTCATTGGCGATAGTTTTTCTTGTATTTTAATTGGGGGAACTTTGGTCATTTTTCTTTTTCCCAATTAATACCCCCAACCATAACACATCTTTGGGGCCTTATTATCACCCCCAACACAAATCTAATACACCTCTCATCTCTCTTAAATCCCTATGCAAGAACAATAAAGGTTTTTCAAGGTATCGGTCATCTAGGGCTCAAAGAGTGAATGTATCTTCAAAATTCTTAGTGTCTCAGGCATGTATCTCTCTCCCTAAACTTGTATTTTCATGGTTTTAAAGGTTTGGTTTTGAATGTTGGGTTGAGGGTTTTGGATTGTATTTGATGAAATGGTATTCCCATGATTTACTTGCATTATTTATGCTTGATTGATGAATTTCAAAACCCATTGGGATGCATGAGAATGATGGATGGGACGGGGTTGTGGATTCCCCCTAATTGATTTAATAAACTATGAAGGCTATGAATTCTCACAAATAAATGGATTGTTGGTCTTGGAATTGGTAATCACCTCAAGCCACTTGCATAATTGGCTTTGAAATATGGTTTTGCCCACTTTTCTAAACTAATGCATTGCATAAAAGGTTTAAGGACTATAAATAGATTTGAAAGGACCTATTAGCTATGATATGATTTTAATTAAACATTTAGGGGTCGTAGATTCCCCAAAGTTGATGGATAGAAGCGTTTAGGGGTCATGGATTCCCCCAAGATGATGGCATAATGTAATTTACTTGAAAGAAGGAATTGGTATGACGATACTATTTGGTAATTCCTTGATGAATGTATCCTAAATTAAATGGTTGGGTTAGGTGTAAATGTTTTAATTGGGCTTAAAGGGGGTTGTACAGCTCATCATGAAGGTGGAGGTCCCAAGAGGACCAATACTAGAAACCACATTTGTCAGCGTGGTAGTCTTGATGCTGTGTTCATGTATCATACTATACATATTTATATCTGAAATAGTGTAGGGTTGTGGATTCCCTATCCCTCCTTGGATATCTCTGGTTTGTGCGACTACACATACTGGATCTCTTTCGATGAGGGAAATCAGACCTATATAGTCTATGGGTGTTTTTATAATGGCAGAGTTGCACAATCTAGGTTAATGGTTTCAAATCTCATGCTAAATCTTGTTCCTTATCCTGATATAATATATATATATATATATATGAAAATATATGTAAATGCATATAAGTGAACATGTATATTGAAACTATTTTGGATAGTTTGAAATGACATCATTATATTATCCTTTATCTCTGAGTTACATTCTAGCACTCACCCCATTAACTATTCTAGTATGCTATGTTATTTCATAATATAGGGTCTGAAGACACTTCTGCTTCCTTGTGCAGTGTTAGGTGATTCTAGTTCATCAGTCAGTCAGCTTAAAGTGGTGAGCCTTCTTCATCCGGAAGGCCCGTTACTTCTTTGAATGGTTTATGTCTTAGACTATTTCTTTGGGTTCTTTTGGCTATTGTCAGGGTCATGTCCCAACTTAGATTGATGTTTGATTTTTTAGAGGGTTTTGTGAACAAGATTGTGGGAATGGTTGTTGTTGACTCTTAGATATTACCTTTGAGTTACTTTGATTATCTTATTATAATATTTTGCTATCTTCTGCTGTTGTTTGTATTATGTTTAGGGTAGGATATGGGGGTGGTCTTCGGCCCTCGGTGGGGTTGAGATACCTATCACAACTAAGACTGGGTTTGGGTTGTGACAAGCTTGGTATCAGAGCCTAGGTTCAGTATCCATGGGTGTCCATAAAGCTGTGTCGTGTAGAGTATTTTTTGGGGTGTGTAGCATGCCACATTTATAAGAGGTATGCTATGAGGCATTTGGGAATATTTATCTTCCTTGTGTTCTATTTTGAGCTATATAGTTCGGTATCCTTAAATTCCTCTAACTCCCAATTTGCTCGTATTTCAAATCATGCATCCTCAAAGGTTGGATTTTCGTAAGAACTCTTTTGGAACTTTTGTCCCACCTTAGGGGAATATGCAGACCCAGTCTAGGGTCCCAACGCCTAATTTTGGTTCTCCAATTAAGGTTTCATTAGTCCCCACTGATCCTTCTCCGATTGGTGACACTCATTCTCAGTCACCACAGGGAGACATCTCTAATGTGGACTTTTTCCATTCTATTCATTTGTTGACTCAGTTAGTGACATCTTAGTCTTGCTAGTTTGATTATATAGGTTATGTTTCTCCTTCTTTTAAGGTAACCCAAGTTAGGTAGTTCATGAGGTTAAATCCTCCAATCTTTGCTAGACCTAAGGTTGAGGAGAATCCTCAAGGATTTATTGATGAGATAGAAAAGATCTTTAGAGTGATGCGGTGTGGAGTTTACTGCATATCAGTTGAAGGATATGGCATATCAGTGGTATGAGGAATAGGAAAAGTCAAGAGGTGATAATGTAGATTTGGCATTATGGGATGAGTTTTCTAGTGTTTTTCTTGTTTATTTCTTTCATTAGGAGTTGAGAGAAACTAAGGTTGAGAAATTTATGAACTTGAAGCAGGGGGATGAGTGTGAAGGAGTGCTCTTTGAATTTCATCAGCTATCTCGCTATGCTCTAGATTTGACATCTAGCATGAGGGCTAGGATGAGAAAGTTTGCTTTAGACTTCTCGCGGGACTTGGTTTTGGAGTGTAAGGCCACTATGCTGAATAATGACATAGATATCTCTAGACTTATGGTGTACATGCAGCAGGTTAAGGATGAGAAAAAAAAGTAAGCAAAAATAGGAGAGAGGCAAAATAAGAAGAATTACTGTGTACACCCATTCCTCACCCATAGCCCTTCTGTCAAGGATAATACAGGTTCAAAGGTAACTGGGGTTTGCAACACCGATTCATAGTTAAAACATGGAATAAATGTAAAAACCATAACGAATAGCTAACTAGGAGGACATATAAGTAAAACCCATGTACTAATCATAACCTATTCAAGCATAACCCCAAGATGAAGAATTAACTACTCATAGAGAGGGATTGTAAGGATATACCCTAATTTCCATCAAATTAATCCATAAAAAATAAATAGAATGCCAAATCCAAGCTTTAGTTTTAATAAATCTTTAATAGAAATCACTAATTCTTCACTTGAGAGTTACTCTAATGTTTTCTTAGCTCAAAAATCGTATAATAATTTTCAAATGATGGTGGAAATAAGCTGAAACCCCCTTTTGACCTCAATTTCATGTTTTCCAAATATTACAAAAATTCCATGACACTCTTGATCTTCTTGAGCATATACAGAGCAGATCCATAAATAATTAGGTGCACCTTAGGTGCATATGGGGCTATTTTTACCATTTTTGCCACTGCGCTTGACACGTCCATATGATCTTTCGGGCTCTTTGTCTTTCATATTTGGCCTTTCATTGACTTAAATGTCTTGCTCATCTTTATTTTCAACCTCTAACTGCACAAATTAGCATTATACATAATATTAACATCAAATCAATGGAAAGCATGATAATTTAAGCTTAAAAGGTGATAACAAGTTGTCAAACTGATGGATTATCAAACCCCCTAACTTGAACTACTTATTGTCGTCAAGCACCAAAGAATAATGCAATGATATATGGTATTTATGACTCAAAACCACCCAAAATAAAACTATACTAAAGATCTAAACTAACAAAGTTGTACAAAGACTTCTCAAACATGTCATGACAAGAGGTAAACAAAAAGTTTTCAATAAGCACAAATCTATTAAGCAAGGATGTAACTTTGATCAAATGAACCGTTCAAATCAATAAAGCATCTCAAGAGGTGACACAAAATCTTTGAATATCATCTCAATTTTTACAATGCAACTTAACTCGCCTATTTACCCAAATTGGGAGTAAGACTTCACCCTCTACTCCAAAGTATTAATGTCGCTCACATGCAAGAGTTAGCTCCACACATACAAGACATTTAAATTCTTAAATGATTTCACTTATAAAAGAATTCACACTCACTCCCTCAAAGAAAATCAAGTACAATGAGTAGAAATATAGGCTTTCTCTTATGATTTTAGCCACTAATGTAGACTTACCTAGTATGGTATCACCAAGGCCTTACGGGTCTAGATGAAGATTTAAGGTGCATGAAGGAATATATGGATCAAGTGGCTATAAACCCTCCTTTAACACAATTTTTCATCCCCTTCTAACCTAAATTTTTCAAATTATCCACCTTAAAATTAATTTCTTTGCTTCCCTTAACCTTTAGCTTAGCATTTACTAAACAAATCCAACACACCATTTTTTCCTCATTACTTTGACTTCTTAAAGAGAATTTCTAACTTTAAGCTCTTCTTACCCCTCATTTGTCTAATTTTTGTTCGACTTTTATGGGCTAGTCTATTCAACTTTATTATCAAGCATATCTCTTGTCTCTTAAGCACATGATTTGACAGCCTTATATTATAATAATATAATTTTAGGTAATTTTCGTGAAACATTTATTTCTATATGATTTGACTAATTTACCCCTCCTCATGGTTACGTTGTGGTATTTTTAGGTTGTGGAATGATTGGCATGGTTCTCAAAGAATTCTGATATTATTTATATGAGATCGTGGTTTTTGATGGTCTTAAAGGCTTACTAGTTGACTTCGGTCAACATCTTTTAATGTGCATAGGATGGAAAAACAGACTGCACCAATAGATTTGGAACATCAATTTTAGGTCGGCAACATAGTTAGTGTGGTTTTATAGCTTTTATATCTTATTTTAACCATCAATTCAAAACTTAATATAATGCCCCGAGTTTGTACCCCGGACGTTACACGATGCTTACGACCTCGAAGGACCTCAAGCTAACCCATGATTGATATCTGTGTGAGAACTGAATAATAATACTGTAATAAATGTGGAAAACATGCGAAAATGCCATAAGGTTCAAAACATCTGAAATACTGATAAAGTGTATTACTGAAATAAGATATCTACCAAACTGAATACTGTCTAAAATTCTAGTCTAAAAATCCTTTAGCTGAATTATCTGAAAGCGGAGTTGATGGTACAAGCCCCCAACTAACTCCAACTACTAAAATACTGAATAAAAACATATCCTCTATAGATGAGGACTCACTACTAACTCTGACACTGGTGGCTAAATCTAAATCTTTCTATGCGCGGTCGGGAACCTGAACGTCCGAATCTATGATATGAGATATCATAGCATAAAGAAGAGTATGTGTCAGTACGTGGAATGTACTGGTATGCTATATGAGGTAAGGATTAATACAAGGGTTCATATGCATGAACAATAATTGACTGAATGATATAGAGTAATTGAATAAAATAGTACATGGTTAACTGAAACTACTGTAAATTCTGAAGCTAAGTTCTAAGTTCTGATAACTGAGTAACTGATATTTGATATCACTGATAATTGAGTTACTAAAACTGATTGATTCATAGAGACATTTTATCAAACACTTGTAAGGCATAAGCTTGTACATATACTAGCATGTCGTGATTGCGTCATTTAATTCACATGGACATTCTATCAAACACTTGGGGAGCACGACTTAATGCACATAATCATGGATAACATATAAACATTGCAACTAAAATTCCCAAACGTGCAAATTCATGGGTTCAACATGCAATTCATATAATTCCCCATAAATACTATTCTACTTTTGATGAATGTTATCATAATCATGTATTGAAAACCAAGTTAACATCATAGATATGTGTATTATTAATTTCAAGCATTTGAATGATGAATCTATAACTTGTAATTTAAAAATAGGTTCTTGGGATTCATGGGTTAAAGAAACCCATGAATGAACACCTAACATACCTGAATTGATAAGTTCTTGCAGTTCTTGGTAAGTTTCTTAAGCTTTGTTCTTGATTTCTTAAGAGTAAGGGTTTGCTAATTGAGAGAGAATGATTTCTTTCTTGAAATAAGTGAGAAAATAATGAGATATTAGGCTATTTAGGGTTTTAATCCCATGTTTAGGCTGACTGGAATGAAGAAAAAAGACCTAAAAGCCCTTGGAAGTTAAAACTCAAAATTAAGTAAAAAATTCCCTATTTTCACCCTTGACGCGATGCGGCGCTATTACGCCGTGTCACTAGAATTCGACAATTGTGAACTAGATACTTGGTGCGATACAGTGGAATCACGTTGCTTCACTGCATGGGAATCTGGCCCTTGGTGCAACGCGCCATGATCGCGATGAGACACTGGAAAATGAGAATTATAAAAATGATTGGTGGCGCGATGTGGTGGTATCGCATTGCCACACTGGATAAGACCTGAAAGCTCACCGTGATGCGGGGTTATTACATTGGCTCACTGTTTTTTGACAATTGCCATTTGGCATGCCTCTTCAATGCACTGAAGTGCTAGTTGGCACACTATTTTACTAAAATGGCTCTAGCACTTCGCCCGAGTATCAAATTTAGGCGAACTTTATACCATTCGAAAGCTGACTGAATTAGCTATGCTTTAGTAAGCTTAAAACTGAAAAATATTAAGTATTTTGAAAATTTTAGGTAGGAATACTCATGTACTTAGAGCTAAATTAAGCTTGATAAATAGGGGGTATTACAATATCTCCCCTTTTGGAACACTCGTCCTCGAATAAGACTGATTAAGATGAGAAATACTGATAGACTGAGCTTACACATTGAACATACATATTTGATGCACGAAATACATGACTGAAGCTACTAAAAGCTGAGTTCTCATACTAAACATGCATATCTGATGCATGATTACATGACTAAAACTAATGATAAACTGAGTTTTCATACTGAACATGCATATCTGATTCATAAGTACATGACTGAACAGATTCA
The DNA here is from genome assembly GCF_002878395.1 of Capsicum annuum. Lineage (NCBI taxonomy): Eukaryota > Viridiplantae > Streptophyta > Magnoliopsida > Solanales > Solanaceae > Capsicum > Capsicum annuum. Next base: position 169,460,633 of record NC_061113.1, read on the forward strand.
TGGATGCATGACTAATTATGCAATGGTAACTGATATCAAGATTATAATAGTAACTGAACATGGAACTGAATAAATCTAAAGAAGATTGATACCTTAAGCTAAATTTGAGTCTGCGGAGAAGAGGTAAGGATACTTGGTCCGCATATCTGCTGTTTCTTCCCAAGTAGCTCCCTCAATGGACTGATTTTGCCAAAGAACTTTGACTAAGGGAACTGTTTTGTTCCTCAATCTGTGAATCTGACGATCGAGGATCTAAACTGGAACCTCTTCAAAAGATTGATTATTCTGAATGTCTACACCCTCTAAGGGAACTATGACTTTTGGGTAACCAATGTAGTTTTTTAGCAAGGAGACATGGAAAACTGGGAGTACGAAATCTAGATCTAAAGGCAGCTCAAACTCATAAGCTACATTTCTAAAATGACTGAGAATTCTATAAGGAATGACATATCAGGGACTGAGATTTCCCTTATTATCAAACCTCTTTACCCCCTTTATGGGAGAGATTTTCAAGAATACAAAATCATCGATCTTAAACTCGAGATCCTTTCTCCTCACATCTGCATACAATTTTTTTCGGTTCTGAGCTGCCCTAAGTCTTTCTCTGATCATCTGAACCTTCTCTAAGTCATCAAACACTAAGTCAGTCCCTACTACTGTAGACTCACCTGCTTCGAACCAACCAATTAGAGATCTACATCTTTTACCATAAAGACCCTCAAACAGAGCCATCTGAATACTAAAATGATAGTTGTTATTATATGTGAATTTGATCAAAGGCAAGTGGTCATCCCAACTACCCTTAGAATCTGCAATGTAGGTCTTAACATATCTTATAGAGTCTGAATGGTCCTTTCTGGTTGACCATCTATCTGAGGGTGGAAGACTGTACTGAGGTGGACTTAGGTATCAAGACCCTTTTGGAATGCTTTCTAGAAATAAAAGGTAAATTGGTACCTCTATCTAACATGATGGATACAGGGACATCATATAGCTTGACCAACTCTCTAATATAGAGTTTGGTATAGTCCTCGATTGAGATGATTTGTTCAACCTATCTACGATAACCTAAATGGAATCATATTGATGAAGAGTACGAGGTAGACCCGTCACAAAGTTCATGTTCACTTCCTCATATTTATATATGGAAATTCTGTACTCCTGCATGGTCCCACTAGGCTTCTGATGCTCAATCTTAACCTGCTAACACGTAGAGCACGTAGCTACAAACTTTGCAATATCCCTCTTCATCTCACTCCATCTATAGATCTCCCGCAATTCACTATACATCTTAGTGGCCCCTGGATGAATAGAGTATCGCGCACCATGCATTTCTGCAAGAATTCATTGCCCCAAGTCATCTACACCTGGCACACATAAACTACCCTGGCAATGCAACACACCATATCTCCCTTCGAAGAAAACCTCTATTTTCTAATCTCCAACTAACTCTTTCAACTTACCAAGACTAGGATCTCTATCATGCTTTTCCTTCACTTCAGAAACTAGAGATGATTCTAAACTATTCTACACGCATACACTACCCTCTACTAAATTAACTAAGCGGACACTTAGTTGGGCAAGATGATGAACTTCCTGAACTAACTTCTTCTTATCATCCTCAACGTGAGAAACACTACCCATAGACAATCTACTGAGAGCATCAACCACTACATTGGCCTTTCTCGGATGATACAGAACACTTATATAATATTCTTTCAATAATTCTAACCACCTTCTCTGATGCAAGTTTAAATCTTTCTGACAGAACACATACTGCAAGCTTTTGTGATCTGTGAACACATCAAAACACACCCCATATAAATAATGCCTCCAAATCTTTAAGGAAAACACTATAGCTACTAAATCAAGATCATAATTTGGGTAATTCTTCTCATGGGGCTTAAGCTGTCTGGAGGCATAGGCTATGACCTTACCTCTATGTATGAGGAAACAACATAAACCTACTTTGGATATATCATAGTGCACAACAAACCCATCTGAACTATTTGGTAGAGTCAAGACTGGGGCTGAGGTGAGTCGAGTCTTCAACTCTTGAAAACTCTTATCGCAAGAATGTGACCACTGAAACTGGACTTTCTTCTAAGTCTAAACATGGGGGATGCAATAGACAAAAACACTCAACAAATCGATGGTAATATCCAGCTAAACCCAAGAAACTCTAAATATCTAATGGAGAGATAGGTCTAGGCCAGTTTCTTACTACCTCGGTCTTTTGAGGATCAACTCTAATGCCCTCACCAGAAACAATATGACTAAGGAATGCTACTGACCTTAGCCAAAATTTGCACTTACTGAATTTAGTGAACAACTGATGAATTTTGAGAGTCTGAAGTACGATTTTGAGGTAATCTATGTGATCACTCTCGCTATTGGAATAGACAAGAATGTCATCAATGAAGACTATAATGAACATGTCCAAGTTCTGCTTGAACACATGGTTCATCAAGTCTATGAAATATGTTGGGGCATTTTTAAAACCAAAGGACATGACTAAAAACTCAAAGTGACTATACCGGGTTTGGAAAGTTAATTTTAAAATGTCACATTCTCTAACTCTGAGCTGATGATAGCCTAATCTGAGATCTATCTTAGAAAAGTAATTGGCACCCTGAAGCTAGTCAAATATGACATTGATTCTGGGAAGCAGATATTTATTCTTAACTGTGACTCTATTCAACTTACGGTAGTCTATACACATTCAAAGAGAACTATCTTTCTTATGCATGAATAAGACTGGTGTGCCTCATGAGGAAATGTTGGGTCTGATGAACCGCTTATTTAAAAGGTCCTTTAACTATTCTTTCAATTCCTTGAGTTCTGTTGGTGCCATTATATATGGCAGAATAGTATAGGCTGAGTGTCTGGAAGAAGGTCTATTCTGAAGTTTATTTCTCTTATATAAGGAACTTCAAGAAGATCTACAGGAAAAACATTTGAGAATTCATTTACTACTGGAAATGACTCAAGACTAGGAGTCTCTGAATTAGAGTCGTTGACTCATATAATATGATAGACACATCCCTTGGATATCATTTTTCTCGCACTAAGGTATGAAATCAACTAACCCTTAAGCACTGTGGTACTAGCCCTCCATTAAGGACTGGTTCATTTGGAAGTTGAAAATGAACTATTCTATTTCTACAATTAACTGAGGTATAGCATGAATGGAGCCAATCCATGCCAAGAATAACATCGAAATCTGTCATCTCTAATTCTACTAAGTCTGCTGAAGTGACTTTTTGAGTTATCATAATCAGATAGTTCCTGTATACCCATCGGGCTATGATACATTTACCCACTAGAGTAGAAACTGAGAAAGGCTCTACTAGGATTTTTGGATAAGGCTCTACTAGGATTTTTGGACTGACTCTAAAGTTAACGTCTATATAAGGAGTTACGAAAGAAAAAAAATCTCCTGGATCTAGCAAGACATAAACATGCAAATGAAAGATCTGTAACATACCAGTGACTACATTAGGAGAATTTTCCTAATCTTGTCTAGACTAAAGTGCATAAGGCCTATTTGGATGTTGTCCACTAGTGGCACTGGAAGTGGCACCCTCCTGATTTGGGTGACCTGACTGAGCTGAAGAACGATTATACTGACCCTAAGAACCTGACTGAGGACAATATCTGACTCTGTGGCCTGGCTTGCCACACCTAAAACAAATACACTACCAACTCTATAGACACCCCGATGGTTTCTTCCATATGTCTGACAAATAGGATTTGTTCGAGAACTGCTGACACTACCCTGAGATTTAGATCCCGGTGCCCTATCTTTGTTACCATTTCTAAACTTAGGGACTGGAGCACTAGCTGAGGACGGAGCTGGAACCAAAAACTTTGGACAAAGATGGAAATGGTTACCGCCCTCTGACTTAGGCTGATTAAAATTTAAGCTACCTATTTTGGCTCTCTTATTCTTCCTCTCTCTCTCTCTGTCTCTATTCTTAGCCTCTTATATCTATAGAAGACGGACCATGATCCTGGATATTTCCATCTTCTTAATCAACATTGCAGTTTTGAACTCCTTAACCACACTATCTAACACCTCAGACACGAACTTGCTCATTCTGGACCTACTGTATGCTACTACATGGGGAGCATACCTATATAACTAAGTAAACTTAAGGGAATACTCTTTCACACTTATACTTCCCTGCTTGATATTAATGAACTCTAACACCTTGGCTTCTCTCAACTTTAAGGAAAAGAATCTATCTAGAAAAGTAGTAGTAAACTCTTCCCACTCTATGGGATCTGTGTTTATTCCCCTGTCTACCTTTCACTACTTAAACAACGTATGAGCTACATGTTGTAGCTGATAGGTAGCTAACTCAGCACTTTTACTGGAAGTCACTCCCATAATATTTGTGACTTTCTGAACCTGATCGAGGAACTCCTATGGATCCTTTTCTGACTTAGATCCTGAAAATAGGGGAGGACTCATTTGGGTAAAGTCCCAAATCCTGGATACAGTAGTATTGGACACTAGTTTGTCCTGAACTATAGTTGGCCATTCATTCTACGCTATTACGAAATTGTCTAGAGTAGTAAATGTAGCTCTGAATTCTGCATGGGAGACATGCTCATCCAGGGGATCTGCCTGAACGGGCTGAAGTGCTAACTGATTTCCGGTCCTTCTTCCGTTAGTATTTTTGGGAAGCATGTTCTATAAATAGATGATCACTCACATGATATGAATACTAAAAGAAGAGAAACTTTTCCTAAAACATCTCATAATCTCCTATCCATAAGTATGTTGCGCTTGCGCAATACTCGAAGTTGATGTGGATTTCAAACTCCTTAGGACTCTGTTGAACCTTAGGCTCTGATACCAAGTTTGTAACACCCTAATTTTGTACCCCGGATGCTACACACTGCTTACTTCCCTGAAGGACCACAAGCTAACCCATAACTGATATCTGTTGCGAGCACTGAATAATAATACTGTAATAAATATAAAAAGTAGGATGAAATACTGTAGGGTTCAAAAAATTTGAAATATTGATAAAGTATATGACTAAAATAATATATCTGCAAAACTAAATATTATCTAAAAGTTTAGTCTGGAAAGCCTCTGACTGAACTATCTGAAAGTGGAGTTGATGGGACAAGCCCCCAATAAATTCCAACTACTGAAATACTGAATAAAAATATATCCTTTATATATGAGGACTCACTACTAACTCTGACACTGGTGTCTAAATCTGAATCTATCTATGTGCAGTCAGGAACCTGAGCGTTCGAACTTATGACATGAGACATCATAGCACAAAGAAAGAGTATGTGTCAGTACGTGGAATGTACTGGTATGCTAGATTAGGTAAGGCTAAATGCAAGGGTTCATATGCATAAACAATAATTGACTGAATAATATAAAGTAACTAAATAAAAGAGTACATGGATAACTAAAACTATTGTAAATACTAAGTATGCAATACTGTGCATATATGTGCATACTGTAACTGAGCTTTTTCTGAAGTTGAGTTTTGAGTTCTGATAACTGAGTAACTGATATCTGAGATCACTGTTAACTAAGTTACTAAAACTGATTGATTGTATCTGATAGTCCTGATTCTGTAGAACTGAACTGAGTTCTATACTGAGACTAAAACTGAGACTGTAGGAAGTAATCATCTAACTGATATGCCCCTTTTTTGAATAGATTTGGGGTCCAACCTGTAGCCCTAGATAGAAGGGTGTCAGTACCGTTCCACGAGTAATGACACTGAAGAGTTACCCTCATCTGACGGGTACTCTAATGAGAATGGTGGAACTATCAACTGGCAGGTTAAAATACCTCATTAACCCTCAACTGGTAGGTTGATGTCTTAACCTACGTTGGCTATATAGTTGGCTATATAGTTCTAGTATGCAAGGACTGCTTTTAAGGATTACACCCTCTACTGGCAGGTGAGCCCCCATCCTTGAGTTCACTCGGTGCCAAATCCTACTCTCAACTGAAAAACACTAAACTAAGTATACAGAACTAGCCGGGATTGATACTGATTTTACTGAGTTTTCCTGAGTTCTGTAACTGACTGAGTTCTACTGAGTTCTGTAGCTGACTGAATTCGATTGATCATTACATGACTTATACTATTTTGTAACTAATACTGGCTCTAGGTAAATAGCTAGATTGTCAGGTATTAAATACCCCCAAGACTTGATAGCATGAAAAATAAAGCATAGCATAATCTTGAAAGAAATAACAATAATTACTTGTCCAAAATTCATTCATAGAGACATTTTATTAAACACTTGTAAGGCGTAAGCTTGTACGCATACTAGCATGTCGTGATTATATCATTTAATTCACATGGACATTCTATCAAACACTTGGGGAGCACAACTTAATGCACATAATCATGGATAACATACAAACATTGCAACTAAAATGCCCAAACTTGCAAATTTATAGGTTCAACATGCAATTCATATAATTCCCCATAAATACTAGTCTATTTTTCATGAATGTTATCATAATCATGGATTGAAAACCAAGTTAACATCATAGATATGTGTATTATTAATTTTAAGTATTTGAATCATAAATCTATAACTTGTAATTTAAAAAGAGGTTCTTGGGCTTCATGTGTTAAAGGAACCCATGAATGAACACCTAACATACCTGAATTAATAAGTTCTTGGAGTTATTGGTAAGTTTCTTAAGCTTTGCTCTTGATTTCTTGAGAGTAAGGATTTGCTAATTGAGAGAGAATGATTTTTTTCTTGAGATAAGTGAGCAAATAATGAGATATTAGGCTATTTAGGGTTTTAATCCTGTGTTTAGGTTGACTGGAATGAGGGAAAAGAACCTAGAAGCCCTTGGAATTTAAAACTCAAATTAACTAAAAAATTCCCAATTTTCACCCATAGCACGACGCAGCACGATCGTGCTGTGTCACTGGAATTCGATAATTGTGAATTGAAGGTTTGGCGTGGTACAGTGGAATTGTGTTTCTTCACTCCATGGGAATCTGGGCCTTGGCGCAATGTGCCATGATCACGACGAGATACTTGAAAATGATAATTATGAAAATGACTGGTGGCGCGATGCGATGGTATCGTGTTACCATACTGGATGAGACCTAGAAGCTCACCGCAATGTGGGGTTATCGCATTGGCTCACTGGTTTTTGACAATTTCCATTTGGCATGCCTCCGTGACGCGCTGAAGTGCCAGTTGGCATACTATGTTACTAAAATGGCTCTAACTCTTCACCTGAGTATCGAATTTGGGGGAACTTTATATCGTTGGAAAGCTGGCTGAATTTCCTATGCATTAGTAAGCTCAAAACTAAAAAATAATAAGTATTTTATAATATTAGGTAGGAATACTCATGTACTTAGAGCTAAATTAAGCTTGAGAGATACGGGGTATTACAGTTATGAAGTTAGGTCTCGAAGGTTAATTTTATAAAAGCAATTTTTTTATGAAATTTTGATATCGCTATTGGATCCAAAGAATTAAATTTGATAGGGTAGCATAGTTCATTTGTATTCTTAGGATTTTAAACAAATCTCGAGGGATCCGCAGAGACTTGGAATTTTCCAAGTCTCAACAACTGTGCACCACTCGGTACAATCGCTAAAGCACCAGTTTACTCACTTTAGTAGCAGATGCTAAAGCAACCTTTTATTTCTTTAGCGGCTAGCTACCAGTTGGGATAGGGCATTTTACCGTCCCTATTCTTTTTTAGCAGAGGATGCTAAAGCAGCCCTTGTCCGCTTTTATCAAACTGGCACTCTAAGTAGGTATCACTAAAGCATTACTTGACTGCTTTAATGGTAACCGCTAAAGCAGCCACTTGACCACTTTAGCGGCACCTGGAATCTAGGTTTAAATAGTCATTTTCTCAATTTTCCTTTTATCATTTTTGAGACTTGGAGCTTGGGGATGGAGTTTTTAGGCATTTTTTTCTATTTCTAAGATTTGGTAAGCTTTAATCTCCTATTTCAACTACTTTTCTTTGATTTTATCATTTAATTCTTGTTTAAATTCAGATTTATAGGTGGAATTTGGGGATTTTGGCCCAGGAGGCCCAAATTATCATTTCTTTGATTTAAACCCCAATTTCACCCATTTTCACTTGGGTTTTCTCCTATGATTTCCTTTAATCATTGGAAAAATGTTTTTGAACAAAAATTATAGTTTAACCTTCTTTTTAGAAAACCCATTTTGGAAGTCCGTTTTGACCTTGATTTAGAAATGGGAAATATGGGTATCAATTTCTTTCTTTTGACATATAGATTCTATATTTATTTGTTTTGATGATTTTTGGTTTGGTGCGTGAGGTGAAATCTCAGTGATAAAGGATTATTTATTTTGATTCTGGCATTCGAGGTAGGTTATGTATCAATAACCTTCTTACTGGGTTGGGTAGTTAATAATAATATTAATAATAATGTAAAAGTAAGCTATGGTTATGGGGTTGTATCATGGCAAATGTGTTTAGGTGTTTCATGTGCCCATGTGAGGGCCGATGTGGATAATATTTGGTGGTTTTTGAGACATTATTTTTACTGTGTGACCATGTGGGGTCGTGTATGATATTGTTGGCCTAGTATTGATATATAAATGCCTGATTGTACTCTTTTTTGTGGGAAAAAATCCTAGATTTTGGAATTTATGTGTTACCAATGACGTTGTCTTGAATGCTTCACTTGATGGTTTATGGATTGTACTGGATCATGGATGGTTAGTTGATTTGAATGGATTTTTGTCTCACGTGGTCGGTATATTTATTGAATATTGAATATTCTTATTTTGGTTTGTTGTGATCATTACATCCTCGTATCATATCATTCATGAAATAATGGTACCACCATGGCAATATTTGAAATGTTGGCTTTTTCTGATAGAAAATATGGCATCTTTAAAAACCCACTATCAATGTATGTGTTGGAAATGAGTCATAGATATTGGCATTGGATATTGGTTGTTTATAGTTTTACGAATCCCCTATGGGTCCTACCTCGGGAGCATAGATTGTTAGGTGTATAGGAGGTTATGCGATGACCTCGTGCATCACATTATCATCATCTTTATTGTATTAAATATATTGTGATTATTCTGTGATTGTATTTCTATTATTGACTTGATATTTTTCCATTTGTTCTATCTTCTTATACATGTATTTGGTGTATAAGTATATTTTTTCTTTCCCCTACCTGTACTTTTTATAAGTGTGTATAATAGAAATGTTAGCGAAGACGGTGTGAGCTACAATTTATGACATTTTCTAATTATAGGTCATGTGCCCATTGTTTGTGTTTATATGCTTTATTTTCTACTTTACTCAGTCGACCTATGATACCTACTGAGTACAAGTGGAATATACTCATCCCTACTGCACCCTTTAAGTGAAGATCCAGGTATGAGTGCACCACATGGATAGCCGATTCAGGTATCATTTGCAGTCTATTTGAAGTAGCGGTTGATCGATGTATCCGGAGTTGTCCACTATATTATCTTATCTGGACTATGTCTATTATATTCAGAGATAGAGTTTGTTCCCTTTTTGATATCCTATGTATATTATGAATTTGAGTTGTATTAGTGGTTCTTACATTGTGACACCAGTTTTGGGATTTGGTTTGGAATCTTTGATTATATTTCTGCTATTATCATATTTGTGTGGCTCAGCTTTGCTCTAGAAGCCTTGTCTTAGGTTTTGGTATTGATTTCCCTTGTTATATTAGTTTAGGTGATAGGATTACTTGTCAAGGCCTGTCGTAACAAGTGTCATCATGATCCTTGGTTTTGGGGTCATGACATATATACACCTTTCTAAGGTCATGTTAGCATACCATATTTTTCCCCCAAACTAGGAGTTTGAACCACCTTTACATCACTTCCATAATTACATAACCCCTAAACTTAGGCTTTTACCTATATTTCAATATTTAGAATCATGTTATGCATCAAAGGAGTTTAAGTGTCAAAAGAAATATTTTCAAAAAGGATTTAGGTTTTAAGCATGCTTATCATTACAAGAAGAAATAAAAATGAGCAAAAGGCTCAACGGGGTTGACTAAGGAACAATGTTAAGGTGGAAATTAGGCTATGTAACGGGTCAAAAATGGGCTCGAGTCATCCTCCAAAACAAGCTTGCCTAGGATTTTGCTTTGAATACACTCGGTTCAAGTTCTGGGTTACATGTATGTACAATAATTATTCAAGAATCTCACCACTCAAGGCATCATACTTATAAACCAAAAAGTTACTCTCTAACCAATTTGAGTGTAATAATTTACTCCAATTCAATGACCCATCCTTGTAAACAGAGAGCCAAAAATTGAATTGAATGGTCTCACTCAAGATAAAACTCATAGACATCCTTGTTCTTTTTCAAAAATAATACTATATTTTTGTTTTTTCTCAAAAACATTTCATTCCTTGCCAATGACATTTTTAAAGTATTTTTGAACTTTTGCCTATTCTAATTCAACTTGAAAGACTTGATACTTCACCTAAGTATGTCACCGTATCATCCATCGTAGGTGAACTATCACTTGGTTTGACAAAGAAACAAAACTAAACTAAAGACAAAATATCCAACAATTCCATCAAGTGTAATCAATAGGTCCAGACCATCAATTATAGAATAAGATGACCATGCCCTAGGCCCACTAAAAATCATTGCATTGTCCCCAATGCAAAAATAAGAAAAAATCAAAGGAGGGTAAAGACTCTCTATGGCGCACTAGGATCTTGAGTCCACGTTATTGGATGGTCATACTATTTTACTAGGGGCATCATCAGACTGGGTTCCTTTAAGAGGATCTTCTAAAAAAGGTAACTCATCTTGATTTACACTTCCGGTCCTTATTGGACTATTTTAGAGGTTGGTTCTTTGCCCTTTTTGGTTGTAGCTTTTTCCTTTCCCTTATCCTGAGTGGAGACCTTCTTATCACCTAATAGAAACATCTTTCTTGGAGACATACATATGTAAAAGAAGGGAATAAAACCAAAACAAAAGAAGAAGTGATAAAACATGATTTGGGAGTTTTTATATATTAAGAAAGAAAATAAAGCAAAATAAAAATGAAGGTGGATGCAAGGAAACTTCATCATTACAACTCATGGGACTCTTCCATCACAACACTCACCTATTTTGGCCCTACACTATCACACAATCTTCGCATTTCACCATTCTAGCTCATAGAACATCTATGAGCCACAATGGAAATAAGAATGACCCAATACTCTTAAGAATGATATCACCCAATCTATCACAGGGAAAGGCACGCATTCTTATCTCCCAGGTTACTTAGACTTCACCCGTGAGTTCCATGATAAGCACATTTTCCAACCAAATCTATGGAAGCAGTATTTACCAACAACTTCAACCAAAAACCATCAGTTTTCTAACATTAAGGAGCAATTAGGCTCGTATTTATGCCTTAAGAATGAATAAGTGATCTATTAGTAATATTCAAGATATCCCTCTCTCGTTGACATTTTAACAAACATATGGTGTGAAGGAATACCTTGGAAAAATTATAATAAAAACATATCTGAGCAAGCTCAATTCACCAATTCATATCATCAAACACACCATTGGTACTCATACTAACCTATTAGAGCACCCACCACTCAATTTAACAACCAAACTTTAAGTGGGTATTTCATCGAATACATGGCGTGCGCTATTTTAAGTAAGCAAGATTACCAATTAAGCATGTAAACACAAGGCACATATTTTATAGTCTTAACTCCAACAAGCACCATTCACCAAAATAAGTTCAACTAAATCCAATTCAAAGAAAAGGGTACCATGAAAGTGAAACACCATTAATATTTTTAAGATAATTTAAAGAGAAAATTACAAAAGTTCATATCTTTTTGGTTTACTTAAGAGAGATTAAAAATTGAAGGAAAGACCAATATAATTATCTAAATCTAAATTCTTATGATGAGAAATGAGAATATTTGAATTTGGGCTAAAAGAGTGTGAAAATGTAAAGAAATCTAACTTTTGGCATGGGTTATAGGGCTGGTCTGCAACCCATGTGCTCTCCATATGCTTTGGGTCTGCTCAAGCAGATCTACACTAGTTCAAGTCAATATGATCTACTCTCAATATTTGCCTGACCTGCGTTTGTTCTACTTAAACAGATCTAGGGCAGGTCAAGGCAGTAAAGTGTAGATTTTTGGCTTTAAAATTGGGTCCAAGGCAAGGTTTGAGCTCCCAAACCTTTCTTCATGCACCCCAACTTATGATATCACCTGTAAACACCAAAAATAAGTTAAAATTAGTATCCAAAATACTACAAAACAACAATATTAAACTTTGGGTTGCCTATCAAGAAGTGCCTTAGTTATAGTTGTGGCACAGCATCACATGTTCATCATTTAGGTATCCACTTAGAGGATTTGAATCTTTGAACCAACTTTAGATCCACATCTCTTTGAGGTACTTGGGGCAATGGTAAGTGAGAAATAGGACTAAATATATCTTGCCACTTTGAATACTTCTACCTTTTAACCAACTCCACATTAAACTTTTATGTAGGCTCATTGGACATTGGTGAGAACATCAATAGACCACTAGTTAGACACTGCATTTTGCATTTCTTGGCCTTCAAGTGAGAGACATCATTTTTCCCTCTTGGAATGACAAACTCCAAAATGTAGGGATTTTGTTCCTCATCTCCAAAATTCTTAATTTTCTCTAGCTGTTAGACTTTCATCACATCTAACAAGCATAATGTCAAAAAGTGATTGGAATGATGTTTCCTTCTCATTTCCTACTTTGCATTATTTTTGACATTTTCAGCCTGAAATGAACTAGAGCCTTTAAAAGGATTTGCTTGGATTTTCTCTGTAACTCTAGTATCACTTATTTAATTCGAAATCCTTCATTATTTTTGGTTTGATTGGTTGGAAAATCACCATGAATTCTTCAACATCAATCTTACCCTTATCGTTATTGGAAACCGCATTAACACAATCATACATATTCATTTGATTTTGAGCACCACATGCTTCAATTCGATTTCAATTTTTGAGTGGCCATTTCAAATTTAATCCACACTTGACATTGCTCAACATGCAACTTGAGGGATTCATCCATAATTAGTAACATATTATCAAGTTTACCCTCATGAACTTCAAGTTGTTGAGTTTGATTCATTAGCCATTCTTGGCTTACAATTTCTTCCTTGTCAAGTTTTTCTTTATTCTCAGACTCAATTATCTCTTGCAAGAGTCATTCCACGGAAAAATTAATATTTTCAAAACCTTATCATCACTATATTGGACTAGTTCCCACCTTTTAGCCATGACTTTTCCATATTTTTCATTCTTTTCCATTGTGTCTTTCAACATCTCTTCTATTTGCTTTCTTGGAGAGTTTAAGATTTCTTCTTCTTCTAATTGAGCCATTTCTTCATTTTAATAGGTTTTATTTAATTCATCACACATTTTTGGATCAACCATGTGGATTTAAATTTCTTATTCATCTACTTCATTTTGAGGATTGGGATATTCATGGCACTTTAAAGATTAGCATTCTGACCCACTTCTTCTTTCTTTTCACTTTCCTTTCCAAATGCCACAATAGATTAATAAAAGAGATGCATATCCTCTCCCATTGTAGTCAATCACTCCAAGATAGTTTGAATCATCGCTTCAACGCCTTTGTGTCTAGCACATTGTTCTTTCTTTGTCACATCATGATACCTATCAAACTCACAAGACAAACTAGCATTATTGTTCGAATAACTAGTAAAGGGGCACTGTAATACCCCAAAATTTGGTTCCCGGAATGCCACACGATGCTCCGAACTATAAGTAGTCCTGAGATAACCCTGGTTGCCTTCTACTAACTCTAAATCTCAAAATAGGAAAAAATGAATATATGATACTGACAAATGCGAAAAACCATCTGAAAAGTCTGAGTCTGTCTAAAAATGTTGATCACATCAATCTGATAAAATAAATACTGAACGATCTAAATACAACATCTAAAATCTAAGACTGAATCTAGTAGTCCAACAAGCCTCTACTAACTAAATCTAGAGAGTCACTGGGACAGGCCCCAGCTGACTCAGACTATCTGAAGAGAATATTAAAAAAAACATTTACTAGCAACTAGAAATCACAATAGCTAAGTCCCTGAACTAAGAGGACTCACCAACTGCAGGGATGTAGATGAGATGCTCAAAAATCACTCTCACTGTTGAGACTGAGCACCTGAACCTACATTATGAGACAATGTAGCACATAGACGTATATGTGGATCAGTACTTTGATAATGTACAGAGTATATGGGGATGTATGCAATAAGTAAACAATATCATCACAGTTTATAAAATCATGCATGCTAAATGTAAATGACTCACGTAAGCTTGAGTAATCTAAAAACTGAAAGTCAAATCATGAATAATAAAACATGTAATCTAAATCTTGTAAGCCATTATACTTAGTTTCTAAAATCTGGAAAATACTTCATCTTAGGTCTTTAAATAAATTAGTTTATCTAAAAGGAGGTTCTCTTAACCGACATAAACCATGTGAGCTAATATGGAGTCCAACATCTTTTCCTCCTAAGGAAGAAACATCATATTGGAGAGAGGTGTCATACTCTTGCCAAGGAGTATATCCTAAGCTAAGTGATCACATCTGTAACTGTCATCCACATAGAAATGGGAATAATCTAATAATCTATACCTACATTAGCTATGTAGTTCTGTGGAAGTAGGATGCATTAAACCCACACTTCCCGCTCGGTGCTAAATACTACTCCCTTATTATTTGATATTTTGGAAATCCACTTTTAAAACTAGCATAAGGTTTTATCTAAAACCAAATATGCATTTATCTTTTTAAATCTATAAATAAAGCTGATCTAAATTCTGTAAAGTGGATTTTATAGCTAAACTGATGATCAAAGATCAAAGCTTTTCTGAAAATCTGAAAATAATATGTTCACAAGATGCTTAAAGCATCATCTTTCTTGAAGTAACCATATTCAATCTTGGGATAAATAACCCATGCATCAATCTTAGGTTAAATCATCGAAATGTTCAAGCTTGATAATATGATTATTAATAAATCAACTCAAATATGGAAATTTCAGAAATATACATGGAAACATAAACATAATCATGTAATTCAACTACTAAATTATGGAAAATCTCATAATCTTGCAAATAATGATAATGGGTATAAACCCTAACTTGAAAATCATGGAAAATCATATATATAATTCAGAAAGTTTGTAATTAAAATAAATTTTTGGGCACAAGGATGGAAGAATTATCCTTGTCCAAACCCCACATACCTTAATTGATGATCTAGTTGTTAATACTTGAATCTTGGATCTCTATTGATGCTTTGGAGATGACTTCTTGGAGTTCTTGACTTGGGGATTCCAAATCTTGATTTTCCTTGGAAGATTAATGGAGGAATTTGAGTTGCTTGGGGAGAAAGCTTGATGACCTAGGATTTTGTTTGAGAGAAATTTGATGAAAATTGAATGTAAAGTGCTTTGGAAGGGTTTAATTCAATGTTTAAGATGGACCAAAGGCTGCGAGGATGACCAAAATTCGCTCTTTGAACTCCCAAACAAAAGTGAAAAATGCAACATTTTGCGAATTGGGTGGCCACCGCGATTCGCCACTATCATGGTGGCTCACTGGAAATTGACAAATGAGAACTGGGTAGACTCTGCAATGCGGAGCCATCACGGTGCCCCTTTGGAATACCATTTTGGCACATGGCGTGATGCGCCATTATCACGTTAGGCCTTTGGAAATTGAAAAATAGGAAATTGGCCCTCTCCGTGATATACCAATATCGCGGAGGACCGCTGAAAATCGACAATCGTTTTTTAAATCTTCTCCATGACGCACTAGTGACCGAAATGATGGTGTTTTACAACTGGAACTTAAAATAGCCATAACTTCTTACCCGGTTATTAGATTTAGGCGAATCTTATATCATTGGAAAGCTAATTCAATTTCATATGCAATGGAAAGTCTAAATCTAAAGAATTCCACACAAAAAAAGTAATATTGATCTTGGAAGCTATCCCTTAACATTCTAGGGATGGATTTTAGCTAGAAAAGGTATGGGGTATTACAATATCTCCCCCTTGGAAACATTCGTCCTCGAATATGACTAGTTAAGATAAAATTTCTAAGGAATCTAAGAATTTATGATAGCATGCACAACTGAAATAAACTAAATAACTGAATATAAATTATTCTGAGCTTTTTAGTAATTCTGTTAGTGCATGAAGACAATTATATAGCTGAATCTGTGATTAGAAAGGAACTAAGTTAAGGATGAGTATTACCTTCAGCTAAATATGAGTCTACGAAGAAAAAGTGAGGGTACTTGGCTTGCATATCTGCTTCTGCTTCCCAAGTAGCGCCCTCAACCGACTGATATTGCCAAAGAACTTTGACCAAGGGAACTTCTTTGTTCCTTCGTCTACAAATCTGGTAATCTAAAATTTCAACTGGAATCTCTTCATATGAAAGGTTGTTATGAATATCTGAGCTTTCTAAAGGAACTATAATAGTGGAGTCACCATTGCATTTCTTAAGCATAGAGACATGGAATACAGGGTGAACTGCTGACAGGTTTCCAGGCAACTCAAGCTCATAAGCTACTTTCCCAACACGACTCAGAATTCTATAGGGGCCAACAAACTAGGGACTAAGCTTCCCCTTCTTACCAAATCTCTTCACCCCTTTCATGGGTGAAATCTTTAGATACATAAAATCACCAACCTCAAACTTAAGGTCCCTTCTTCTCATATCTGCATATGATTTCTAGCGACTCTAGACTATTTTCAATCTTTCTCTAATCAACTTAACTTTCTCCTTGGACTCAAACTCTGCATCATGCCCAAGGAAAGTGGCCTCATCCACTTCAAACCAATCTATGGGTGATCTATATCTCCTCTCATAAAGATCCTCAAACGGAGCCATTCGAATGCTATCATGATAATTGTTATTATAAGCGAACTCAATCAATGGAAAATACTCATCCCAAATACCCTTAAAATTAAGAGCACATGCCCTCAACATATCTTCTAGAGTTTAGATGGTCCTTTCTGCTAGAACATCCATCTGAGGGTGAAAAGCTGAGCTAAGGTGGACTTGGGTACCAAGACCCTTCTAAAAGGCTTTTCAAAATTAGGAAGTGAACTGAGTACCCCTATCCAAAATGATAGACAAGGGAACTCCATGCAGTCTGACTAACTCTCGGATATACAACCTAGCATAATCTTCAGCTGTATAGGATGTATGAACTGGCAAGAAATGCACTGACTTAGTCAATCTATATATAATAACCCATATCGAATCATGACGATGACACGATTGGGGTAAACTAGTCACAAAATCCATATTCACCTCTTCCCACTTCCAGATAGGGATACCGAACTCTTGAAATATACCACCAAGTCTTTGGTGCTCTACCTTAACCTATTGATAAATTACATACTTTTTTACAAATTCTGCTATATTTCTCTTCATGCCACTCCACCAATATATTTCTCGTAAGTCGCGATACATCTTGGTAGTACCTAAATTAATAAAATAACACGCACCATGCGCATCCACCATAATTTGCTGCCTCAAATCATCAACACATAGCACACACAATCTACTCTGGTATCTCAACACACCATCTTCCACTTGGGAGAAAACTTTTACCTTTTGGTCTTTAACCAATTCCTTCTATTTGACCAAACTAGAATCCATGTCTTATTTCTCCTTTACTTCCGAAACTAGGGAAGATTCGGAATTACTCTAAACTCAAACATTACCTTCAGATGAATCAACTAACCTAACACCCAATCTAGCCAAATGATGAACTTCTCGAGATAACTCTTTCTTATCTTTCTCCACATGGGCAACACTGCCCATAAACAATCTAATAAAGGTGTATGCCACTACATTGGCCTTGCACGGATGATACAACACACTCATATCATAATCCTTTAACAGCCCCAACTATCTTCTCTAACGGAGATTCAACTCCCTCTGAGTAAACACATACTATAAAATTTTCTGGTCCACGAACACATCAACATGCACACCATACAGATAATGTCTCCAGATTTTCAAAGCAAATACCATAGCAACTAATTCTAGATCATGGGTTGGGTAATTCTTTTCATGAGGCTTCAACTGTCTAGAGGCATAGACTATGACCTCACCTCTCTACATTAAAACAAAATCCAAACCAACTCTAGAGGCATCACAATAAACAACAAAGTCATCGGTACCATCGGGTAATGCTAAGACTAGGGCTGAAGTAAGTCGTGTCTTCAACTCCTGAAAACTCCTATTACAGGAATCCGACAACAGGAACTTAACTTTTTTTAGGTTAATCTAGACATAGGAGATGCAATAGATGAGAAACCTTTAACAAAATAGCGGTAATAGCCGGTTAAACCCAAGAAACTCCTAATGTTTAACAGAGATATAGGTCTAGGCCAATTTCTTACGACTTTTTCTTTTAGGGATCAACTCTAATGCCATCAGCGGAAATAATATGATCGAGAAAGGCTACTAACCGTTGCCAAAATTCACACTTGCTAAATTTGGCGAACAATTGATGCTCTCAAAGAGTTTACAAAACAATTCTAAGGTGGTCTGCATGGTCATCCTCACTATGAGAGTACTATGAATACTATGAAAAACATGTCTAGATATTATTTGAACACTCGATTCATGAGGTCCATGAAAGCTGCTGGAGCATTGGTTATCCCGAAAGCTATTATTAGAAATTCAAAATGACCATAACGGGTTCTAAAAGCTGTCTTTGGATTATTACATTCCCTTACTCTAAGTTGATGATAGCCAGATCTAAGGTCTATCTTTGAGAATTAGCTTGCACCTTGGAGTTGGTCAAATAAATCATCAATTCTAGGAAGAGGATATTTGTTCTTGACTGTGACCTTATTTAGCTGACGATAGTCAATGCACATTCACAAAGAACCATCTTTCTTTCACACAAATAGGATGGGAGTACCCCATGGAGAAATACCAGTCTTTATGAAACCCTTTTCTAGAAGATCTTTGAGTTGCTCCTTCAACTGCTTAACCTCTGCGAGAGGCATACAATATGGAGGGATAAAAATAGGCTGAGTATCTGGAAGAAGGTCAATACCAAATTCTGTTTCCCTATTAGGAGGTACCCTTGGGAGACCTTCTGGGAAAATATCAGGAAATTCATTTACTATATCGATTGACTGAACTATTAGAGTCTCAGACTTAGTGTCTTTAACTCGAACTAGATAATAGATGCAACCTTTGGAAATCAACTTTCTAGCTTTAAGATAAGATATGAAATGACTCTTGGGAGACACTAAATTACCTGAACACTTAAAGACTGGCTCATTTGGAAACTGAAACTTCACCACTCGGGTGCGACAATCTATAGAAGCATAATAGGAATGGAGCCAATCCATACCAAGAATCATATCAAAATCAACTATGTATAACTCTATCAAGTCTACTAACATGACTCTATGAAGAACAGTGATAAGAAACTATTTATAGACTCGGTTAACAACAACTAACTCACCTACTAGAGCAAAAACTAGGAAAGGCTCAGATATCTTTTCAGAACTTACCTCAAAATATACTACAACTAACGGTGTCACATAAAAGAAACTTGACCTAGGGTCTAACAACACATAAACATCAAAATGAAAGCCACAAATCATACCAATAACAATATCTAGAGAATCCTTTTGCTCCTGGAGGGATGGTAAAGCATAGAACCGATTCTGGTACTGACCGCCACCGGTACTGGATGAAGCACCCTGAGGAGGGGCTGGGTGACCAAGAGAAGCTGGTGAACTATTAGCCTGATTATGAGGACGTGCATCCCTATTTCCCTTACTTGATACGGATAATATCGAATGTTATGGCCCAATTTACCACGCCCAAAACAACCTTCCTGACCAGTCAAACACTCACTAGGATTATTCTTACCACACTTAGCACACTGAATATAACTGGTCCTACCACCCACACTACTCTAAGATCTGGGCATAAAAGACTTACCCTACTGTTCATGCCTATTTTTGGGTGCAGTACCACTGGCTTAAAAAGGTGCGGGCATAGATGAACGATTCTAAAACTGCGAATGATTTCCTTCTCCAGACCTATTTTGACCATAATCAAACTTTCCTGTTCTAGCTCTCTTATTTACTCTCTCTCATTCTTTCATCTTCTCTACCTTAATTTATTCAGCATACATCATCAATCTAGAAAGATCAATGTCTCTATTAAGCATAGCAGTTCTACACTCCTTAACCACCAACCCAGACACATCGGCCATAAACTTACTCATGTTTGATCTAGAGTCAGCCAGCTGATCAGTGGCATACTTAGACAGCTAGTTAAACTTGAGGCAATACTCCTTCACTGTCATAGAACCCTGCCTGAGGTTCATAAACTCTTCTATCTTAGCTTCCCTCATCTCAAGTGGGAAGAACTTGTCTAAGAACATATCTTGAAATATCTGCCAATTCATGGAAGCTGCATTCTCTCCTCTACTCTTCTTCCACATCACTACCCAATCATAAGCAATATTCTTCCATCTATAGGATACTAATTATACACTCTCTTCCTTAGAAACACCCATAATTCAGGTGATCTTCTTTACCTCATCTAGATAAAGCTGTACGTCCTTACCTGCCTTCGACCTAAAGAATCCTAGAAGGTTTACTCTCATAAAGTCTTAAATTCTAGCTGTGGCTAAGTCCCCATATTGCTGAGGTGGTGCTGCAGCCTGATGATTACCCTAAATATTTGTTGTCACCGCTTGGGCTAGCACATAAAAGGTAGCACAAAACTCTGTATGTGACAAATTCTCATTCAAAGGATTTGCAGGCTGAGGTGGATGGCTATCATTTCTATGGGAATTATCTCTACGAGGAGGCATATTCTATCATAAAAAACAAAAGTTAATAGCAGATAGAGACAACTATAAGCATGATGAATTATGAAAAAAAAGATGGTTTCCTAAAATGCTTCATATCCTCTTGCTCATAGATATGGCGTGCTTCACACCGATGATCAAAACTCTATGTAACGCAACTTATCTGACTCCCTAGGAATCTCTAAACCATAGGATTTGATAACAAGTTTGTAACGCCCCAAAATCTGGTTCCAGGGACACCACACGATGATCCAAACAACAAGTAGTCCTAAGCTAACCCTGGCTACCTTCTACTAACTCTGAATCTCAAAATGGGAAAAAATGAATATACGATATTGATAAATGCAAAAAACCATTTGAACAGTCTAGGTTTATTTAAAAATATTGATCACATCAATCTGAAAAAACAAATACTTAACGATCAAAATACAATATCTAAAATCTAAGATTAAATCTGGTAGTCCGACAAGCCTCTACTAACTGAATCTAGAGAGTCACTGGGATAGACCTAAACTGACTAAGACTGCCTGAAGAGAATAATAAAAAAACATTTACTAGCAACTAGAAATCTGAATAACTAAGTCCCCGAACTAAGAGGACTCACCAAGTGCAAAGATGTAGATGATATGCTCAACAATCAATCTCGCTATTGAGACTGAGTACCTGAACCTACATTATGAGACAACGTAGCACATAGGCTTATATGTGGATCAGTACTTTGATGATGTACTGATGATATAAGGGTGTATGCAATAAGTAAACAATATCATCACAATTTATAAAATTATGCATGCTAAATGTAAATGACTCACGTAAGCTTGAGTAATCTAAAAACTGAAAGTCAAATCATGAATATTAAAACATGTAATATAAATCTTATGAGCTATTACACTTAGTTTCTAAAATCTGGAAAATATTTCATCTTAGGGCTTTAAAGAAATTAGTTTATCTAAAGGGAGGTTTTCTTAACCGACATAAACCATGTGAGCTAACATGGAGTCCAATGTCTTGTCCTCCTAAGAAAGCAACCTCACATTGGGGAGAGGTTTCATACTCTTGCAAAAGAGTATAACCTGAGCTGAGTGATCATAACTGTAACTGTCATCCTCATAGATGTAGGAAAAAATTGATAACCTTTACTTGCGTTAGCTACGTAGTTCTTTGGATGTAGGATACACTAAAGCCACACTTCTTACTCGATACTAAATACTACTCCCTTATTATTTTCTATGCTCATTCTATTGGAAATCCACTTTTAAAACTAGCGTAAGGGTTTATCTAAAAGCAAATATGAATTTATCTTTTTAAATCTATAAATAAAACGGATCTAAATTCTATAAAGTGGATTACATAGCTAAACTGATGATCAAAGATCAAAGCTTTTCTAAAAATCTAAAAATAATATGTTCACAAGATGCTTAAATCATCATTTTTCTTGAAGTAACCATATTCAATCTTGGGATAAATAACCCATGCATCAATCTTAGGTTAAATCATCAAAATGTTCATGCTTGATAATATGATTACTGATAAATCAACTCAAAATCTAGAAATTTCAGAAATATACATGGAAACATAAACATAATCATGTAATTCAACTTCTAAATCATGGAAAATCTCATAATCTTGCAAATAATGATAATGGGTATAAACCCTAACTAGAAATTCAAGAAAAATCATATATATAATTTCAAAAGTTTGCAATTAAAATAAAGTTTTGGGCACAAGGATGAAAGAATTATCCTTGTTCAAACCCCACATACCGTAATTGATGATCTAGTTGTTAATACTTGAATCTTAGATCTCTATTGATGCTTTGGAGATGAATTCTTGGAGTTATTGATTTGAGGATTCCAAATTTTGACTTTCCTTGGAAGATTAATAGAGGAATTTGAGTTGCTTGGGGAGAAAGTTTGATAAGATAGGATTTTATTTGAGAGAAATTTGATGAAAATTGAATGTAAAGTGCTTTGGAGGTGTTTAATCAATGTTTAAGATAGACTAGGGGCTGGGAAGATTACCAAAATACCCTTTTTAAACCCCCAAACAAAACTGAAAAATGCAACATTTTGCGAACTATGTCTACTGCGATGCGCCACTTTCATGGTGGGTCACTAGAAATCGACAAATGGGAACTGGACAAACTCCACAATGAGGAGCCATCGTTGTGCCCCTTTGGAATGCTATTTTGGCACATGGCGCACCATGCAAATATTGTGTTGGCTTTTAGAAATTGACAAATGAGAAATTGGCCCTCTCCGTGATGCACCAATATCGTAGAGGGCCACTGGAAATTGATAATCATCATTTAAATCTTCTCCGAGATGCGCTAGTGACCAAAATGATGGTGTTTTATGATTGGAACTAAAAATAGCCATAACTTCTTACCTGCTTATCAGATTTAGGCAAATCTTATATCGTTGAAAAGCTAATTCAATTTTCTACGTAATGGAATGTCTAAATCTAAAGAATTCCATACAAAATAATTAAGATTTATCTTGGAATCTATCCCTTAACATTCTAGGGATGGATTTTATCTAAAAAAGGTACGGGGTATTACAGTCACAATAACTTGGCCAATAACTCCAATGTCCATCTCGACCGCCACATAAAGAATAATCATACTCCTAATAGAATTGAGATGGTGCACACGCCTCTTTCCTGCTAAAATTAAGGTCCACCATAATAAGGATATGGATTATCAAGATAATATTTGCAACCACCAAGCTTATTTTCATTCCATAATGGCATAGTAATAAGTAGATAAAACAAAAATCTAGCTAACACTAGAAATAAAAAAAAATCACAAACACATATTCACAAGTTTAAATCAAAGCAAGTACGCTTAAATTTCAAACTAACTTAATACACCAATTTTCCCCAGCAACACTGCTATTTTTCATAATGCTCGAATTACTCTCTTGAATAGGTGTATCAGATATTGTCAATATATTCCTCGTTGTTTGTCCGTACTTCTATGAACCTCTAGTATTTCTATTTACTCCACTCTTTCCCAGATGGATAGAACGAGGTTATTGATAGGTGTGGGTGGGACTTTTACTTATGTTACCAGAATTTCTGCTCAAATTTAGACTAGGGAGTTAAAGATTGATAATGATGATCTTCAATATCATCCATAAGGGTTGGGGCTAACCCAGGCTCCGGCAGAGTTTAGGACAAATGCCCAAACCCAGGATTTGTGTAATGCCCCGAGAGTACATCCTGGATGCCACACGATGCTTGGAACCACAAGTGATCCCAAGCTAACCCATGAACTGGCATACTATTAAGTAACTAAATTTTAATAAAATAAATAACAAGTTTTGTTGTGCGGAAACATAATCATGGCATAATCTGAATAAGTACAATACCGATAAAGTTTACAATCTAATTAAAACTGAAGGAAGAAACTGAAATTTACATGACTGACTCTGATTAACATCTATGAAGCCTCTACTATACTAACTATAGATAGCTGGGACATTCCTCCAACTACCACTAATCAATACATATGACAATAAATAAACTGTACATGAACTAAAACTGTCTGGAGTTCCCAAAATAAGAGAACTCATCACCTGCTGGTTGGAAACTGTAACTGTTTGATCATGATGTGTAGACTACAAATGGTACCTACATTATGAAACAATGTATCCACACAGACGTATATGTGGATCAGTACTTCTGGAATGTACTGAGTATGCAGGGGTATGTAATAAGTGAAACTGATTTCATATGTAATCTTAAAGCATACATGCTAAGTGTAAGTAGACTCACCATAGGCTAGAACAAACTTAAAGTTGAAAGTATCTAAAAACATGAGTAACAAACATACTCTGATAAGATGGTGAATCTCTACACTTAGTTTCTGTAAAACTTTACTTTTATGATATAAGTAGAACTGAAGCTGGGATATGGTAAAATATAAATACTGTATGAATACTGAGTCTGAAACTACATGATGAAAACTGATATCACATCGGGAATCTGAATATACAATTATACTGAGCACGAATACCTACATATATAGAACCAAACATTATATATACTAATCTTATCTGATTAACTGAATGACTGATAGCTAAATAAATGGACTGATACTGTGGAGTACTATGCACATGAGATAAGGACTAACTGAACAACATCAGATGACTAATCCTGAATGAATAAAACTATATTATCTGAGAATGCAAGACCAAGCGTATAACATAATTCTAAAATAGTATGTAAACTAAAATACTGAAATACTGATAACTGGATAACTGATAACTATATGCTATAGTCAAGCAAACCTAAAACTGAATTAAGTTCAGAACTAAATACTAAAACTAAAACTGTGGGAGTTATCATCTAACCGACATACCCCGATTATAGACTGATTTGGGGTCCAACCTGTAACCCTAGTTGGAAGGGTGTTAGCACCGTACCATGGGTTACTAACATTAGTTGGGTCAATCCTAATCTGTGAAGAAGACTCATGAGATGTATATGGTTACATCAACCCTAGTCTGGTAGGAAGACGATTTACCCTACACTGGCTACGTAGTTTTGTAAATCAGGGACTTCTACTAAGGGTCAAACCTCTACTGGCAGGAATGCCCCATCCCTGGGTTCGCTCGATGCTGAATCCTACTCCCAACTGAATCGACACTGAACTAATCACTAGACATACTAGGCTTAACTAAACTCACACTGATTCTATTGACTAACCGAATGCTACTGTTTGAGATACTATGGAATCATTCTATTTCGATTGGAATCTAGATAAATGATGTGTGAGCAATTGCTAACACATTTAAGAACTTTAACCAAGAATAATTACGAAGTCTTAAACAACTTTTATCGTTTTTGATTTGTTTATGTCTGATTTTACAGTTTAAGTTGATGGGATAGAGAACCAACAAGAATGGAAGCAAAGAAGTTAAAATCTGGAGAAATCTAAAGAGAAGTATGGCTGACAAAATCTGTGATAATTCGTCAGCCCTATGATAGGCTATCACAGTTGTTGTCAAACTTAAGCATGAGTTGAAGCCTATGACAAATTTTGGTGATATGACGTTAAAAGTATGATACGTCATCATGAATGTTGTTATCCTTAACCAGAGAATAGGAGTTGAAGAAAAGTTATAATGAAATTTTATGATAAAGCGTCAAGATGGTGATAAGGTATCAGAAGCATCATCATACTTAGACAGAACTTGGAAGCTGAGATGAAGTTTTGAAGATATTGGTGATAGGCCGTCAAACACTTAATACGTCGTCATCGTCATCGTCAGCATTAGAGAGCAGAAGCCAAAAGTGCAGAGGAGCAGACGACATCCATGATAAGCCGTCAGACTCCTGATAAGCTGTCACAGATGTCGTCATTTATTTTGAGAAAACGCTGTAACTTTAATTTTATTTCCTTATTTAGGTTAAACTATTTAAAACTTTGTTTTAGGGTTTTCTGGAGGCATTCATTCATCATCATCATTATTCTAAAGAGAGTTCGATACTTTGAGTCTTGGAGAATATTTTTTGATATTTCTTTCTCTATCTTTTTGGATTCGAATAATACAACTATTTTAGGGATTTTCCTTTGTGATCTAATCTATGATTCACTAATTATTAATCATCTCTGTAAGTTAATCTTCTCAATTATGAATTCAATTATGTGTTTCATTCTTTGCATCATGAGTGGCTAAACTCCATTAACCTAAATTATGGGATCTAGGGTTAGGTCGTGATGAGGTGCTAAATACTCAAGATTTAATAGGTGTTAGGATTTCTTGATAATTCTAAGATTTTAATTAATGTCTGTTGGTTGCAAACAGTAGACACACCTACTTTGATTTTCTTGAGAAATAAATCATATACAGTAGAAAGTAAATTATCAACAGGGACTCGAAAATACTTCGTTTAATAATTTGCACTGTAAGAAGGTTGATTAACCTGAGGTAAAATCTGGGCAGTGAATAGTTATTTCCTAAGTTCAAGAGGATTAGGAAATTAGACGCTTAAATAGGTCGAGAGACATTTGAGCATATCATCGATAAAGATAGCTTGTTATCCTAACCACCATGAGAATCGTAAGTCACCTTTAGCATCTGTCATGTACCGTAAACCCTAGTGAATATAATTCTGGTTATGTCATAAAATCTTGCTTACAAACATCAAAATTAAAGTGACAAACAATCATTTGTGAAACTTAAAACCCCATTTCAGGAAATGTTAAAATATCAGTGAATTAAATCGCAAACGAGTCGAGTCATAGGAAGGTATGGTCAACAGCCTATCCATGACAAGGTTGATGACGATGACGAAGGAATGGATGGAGCAGGTACAATAGGTGCTATCATTCCTACACCATTGGCACCTGGTGTAAAATTCAGCATAACAAGTACTATGATTCAACTCTTAAATCTGAAGGGGTTGTTTGGAGGCTTGCCTGGTGATGATCTGAACATGCACTTGGTAAACTTTATCACCATTTCACAAATCTTTTGATAATCCAATAGTGATCAAAAATATAATCCGATTGATATTCTTTCCATTGTCTCTGTCTGGGGAGGCAATAATGTGGTTAAATAAGCTGGAGCCCGATTTTATAACCACCTGGAGATAGTTAAAAGAGGCATTCCTAGAACAGTTCTTTCTGCCCTCCAGGAGGGTACAATTGAGAGACGAAATCAGTAACTTCAGGCAGCTCCCGATTGAAGCATTGAATGAAACTTAGGAGAGATTCAAGAAAAAGATGGCACAATATCCGAACCACAACATGACGGACTTGCACTTGATGAAGACTTTGTACAGAGCTTTTAACTCTGTGACAAATCCAATTGTATATAATGTTGCACGTGGTTCTTTCATTGACCTTTCTTTTTAAGATACTTCAGACATACTTAATAGAATGACCAAACAGAGTCGGGCTTGGCATACCAGGGATTCTGTGGTAGCTAGCCCAACTATTTCTGATGGTATGACTGTGGAGCAACGTAGAAGGGATGAGGATTGAGACCAAGACATGGCTCACTTAAAGACTCAGATAGACTTACTGACCAAGCACTTGATATTAGGCAAGACTAAAAAAGTTAAGGTTGTGGAATCTTTGTGCACTGTTGCTATTGATGTAGATGAGGAGGCAAATTATGTTAATAATCAGGGGGGTTTCTGAGGTAATATCCAAGGGAATCAAGGTTGGAAATTTTATGACAAGCCTGATTATAAAGATAGGTAGCAAGGAAACTAGAGAAGCAATAATGGTAGGAGTGGTTTGTATGTTCCTCCTGGAAGTCAAGATGTTGCACCAACTAGATCTGGCAAGATGTCCATAGAGGATATGATGGAAAAATTGTTTAAGGGAGTTGAGGCTACCATCTCGGGGGTAACCACTATGAAGAGTGAATTCTTTACCCTAAGTCAGTTGGTTAGTTCACACTCCACTTCTATTAAGCAGTTGGAGCAGTAGATGAGCCAACTTTCTTCAATACTAAACCAAAGAAAATATGGTACTTTACCTAGTGATACAGTTCAGAATCCACAGAATAATGGCTCATGTATGGAGATTAGCATTAGGAGTGGTAAGGTCTTACCTGGCCCTTCTATAGGCAAATCTATAGATGGTAAGGTGGTTGTTGATGAATCCGAAGAAAGCAAACTAGTAGAGTCTAAGAAGCTGGATATTTCTGTTGATGCTTTGGAAAAGGAAAAGGAAGTAGTGTTAAAATCAATCCCTAGACCACCGCCTCCCTTTCCTCAACGATTGAAGAAGAAGGTTGATGATACTAAATTCAGCAAATTCATGGCAATGCTCAAGAAATTGATGATAAATGTGCCTCTGGTTGAAGCACTTAAGCAAATGCCAGGATATGCAAAATTCATGAAGGACCTTGTGACTAAGAAATGAGAGGTGAGCAGCGAATTAGAGACAGATCTCCACCTTTGTAGCACTATTTCTATAAGGACCTTAGTATAGAAGAAGCCATACCCTGGTGCAGTCACTATTTCCTGCACAATTGGGACTATGGAATTCACCAAAGCACTATGTGATCTGGGAGAAAGCGTTAATTTGATGCCACTGACTATTTATAGAAAGTTGGGTCTGGGAAATCTCACACCCACCAATATGAGACTCGTGATGGTGGATTGGTCAGTAAAGCGACCTGTTAGCATTCTGTATGATATGCTGGTGAAGGTGTCCAACTTTATATTCCCTACAAACTTTGCCATTCTGGATTGCAAGGTGGACTTCGAGGTGCCTATAATCTTAGGTCGACCTTTTCTTCCAACTGGAAGTGTCCTGATTGATTTGAGAGCAAATGAGCTCTTATTCAAGATAAACGATGAAGTGGTACGGTTTGATGTGGGAAAATCAATGAAGCAGCATTAATAAATAAGTGTTTTCTCAGTAGTTGATATGTTTTATGAGGATGAATAGGAGGTACCCATAGTTGAGCAACTTGTTATCGAACATTTAGCCGCGGCCATGATGAATTATGAAAGTGAAGGCATTGGGGAGTATGAAGAGACCATTTGTGCCTTGACAGGCATGGGTTCATATCCTTATGCTCCTAAAAAGCTAGACCTTAACCTGGCTAATCGACCAACACCACCAGCCAAGCTATCTATTGAGGATCCTCAGATGTTGGAATTGAAGGAATTGCCTAGCCACTTACGATACGTGTTTCTGGGTAATGGGAACACGCTACCTATTATTATTGCATATTATTTGGGTGAAAAATAGATCAATGCTCTTATTTCAGTACTTTAGAGGCACAAGAGAGTTATAAGGTGGACCATCGCAGATATTATTAGCATTCTCCCGGGCATCTGCAAGCATAAAATTCAGCTTGGGGAGGATTTTATTCCAAACATAGAGCATTAGAGTCGTCTTAATCCACCAATTTAAGAGGTGGTTAATAAGGATATTATTAAGTGGTTGGATGCAGGAGTGGTTTACCCTATTTCTGATAGCAAATGGGTGAGCCCAGTTCAATACATACCCAAAAAAAGGAGGTATGACGGTAGTTACTAATGAAAAGAATAAGTTGATTCCACTCAGGCCTGTAACTGGGTGGAGAGTTTGCATGGACTACCGAAAGCTAAATTTTTGGACTCTGAAAGACCACTTTATGATGCCCTTTATGGACCAAATGCTTGATCGATTAGCTGACAGGGGGGGGTATTACTTCTTGGATGGTTATTCTAGATACAACAAAATATGTATTGCTCCTGAAGATCAGGAGAAGACGACGATCACATGCCTATATAGCACCTTTGCATTTAAAAGGATGCCATTTGGGCTATGTAATGCACCTGACACTTTTCAATGGTATGATATCTATCTTCCCTGACATGGTATAGGACACCATTGAGGTATTCATGGATGATTTCTTTGTGGCGGGTGATTCATTTGAGATGTATTTGGCAAATCTAAATGTAGCCTTGCAAAGATGTGTTGAATTTAATTTGGTGCTTAACTAGGAAAAATGTCATTTCATGGTCAAGGAGGACATCGTTCTCGGCCACAAAATTTCTGAAAAGGGATAGAATTTGATTGAGCAAAGGTGAAAGTTATTGAGAAACTACCACCTCCCATTTTAGTAAAAGGAGTGCGTAGCTTTCTTGGACATGCTGGCTTTTATCAGAGATTTATAAAAGACTTCTCAAAGATTGCAAATCCACTTTGTAAATTTTTGAAGAAGGGGGTAAAATTTTCCTTCAATGATGAGTGCTTGAAGGCATTTGAATGCCTTAAAAAGAAGCTGATTGAGGCCCCTATTGTTATTGCACCTGACTGGACAAAACCATTTGAGATCATGTGTGATGCAAGTAGTGTTGCCCTTAGAGCTGTATTGGGCAAAAAGAGGGACAAACCATTTCATCTGATATATTATGCCAGCAAAGCACTGAATGGAGCGCAAAACAATTATACCATCACTAAATAGGAACTTCTAGCTGTAGTGTATACTTTTAAGAAGTTTAGATCTTATCTACTTGATACCAAAGTAGTGGTCCACACCGACCATACTTCCTTGAGGTATTTGATGGCAAAGAAGGATGCTAAACCAAGGTTCATTAGATAGGTATTGCTGCTGCAAGAATTTGACTTTGAGGTCAAGAATAGGAAAGATTGTGAAAACCAGGTTACAGATCATCTATCTAGAATAGAAGGTGAACAGGAAAGTAGTGATGAAATAAAGATAAATGATGCATTCCCTGATGAGGAGATCCTGGCTGCCGTTATAGAAAAATTGTCTTTGTATGTGGATTATGCAAATTATGTTGTGAGTGAGGTCATCCCAGAAAACCTTTCTTTCCATCAAAGGATGAAGTTCTTACATGATGTGACGCATTACTTCTGGGATGAGTCGTATCTTTTTTGGCGATGTGTAGACAATGTTATAAGGAGATACGTGTCGTAAGTAGATGTATTGTGCATATTGCAAGCATGTCATGCTTCCCCAATCGGGGGTCACCACGCAGGTGATCGAATAGCTAGGAAGGTGTTGCAGAGAGGCTATTATTGGACAACATTATTCAAGGATGCCTATGAGTTTGTACTGAAATGTGACCAATGCCAAAGTAAGGGTCAATCTCTAAAAGACATGAGATGCCCTTGACTAAAATGCTTGAAGTGGAATTATTTGATGTCAGGGGAATTGATTTCATGGGTCCTTTTGTGAGCTTGTATGGAATGAAGTATCTTTTAGTTGCTGTTGACTATGTCTTAAAATGGGTCAAAGATGTGGCCTTGTCTGATAATGGAGGGAAGGGGGTTATTGCTTTTCTCAAGAAGAACATCTTCTCTTGCTTTGGAGTACCACGTACTATTATAAGCGATGGGGGATCTCATTTTTGTAACAAAATATTTCAACCAGCTTTGGCAAAATATGGGGTGAAATAGCACAGAGTGGCTACTCCATACCACCCACAAACCAGTGGGAAAATGGAGGTATCAAATCATGAGATTAAAGCCATCCTAGCCAAAACGGTGAATGCTAGCTGGAAAAATTGGTCTCAAAATCTTGATGATGCCTTGTAGGCATATCGGACTTCTTTCAAGACACCCATTGGCAAGTCACCATTTCAGCTGGTTTATGGAAAAGCTTGCCACCTACCAATAGAGCTGGAGCACAAGGCCTAATAGGCACTCAAAAGGTTGAATCTGAATTGGAAAAAAGCAGCAGAGTTGAGATTGAGGAAATTGAATGAGATGGATGAATTCCATCTTAGGGCCTATGAAAGAGAATATCTATATAAAGAAAAGATAAAAAAGTACCATGATTATAGAATAGAGAAACGAGAATTCCAAAAGGGTGACTTGGTGCTTTTGTCCAATTCTAGACTCAAACTGTTCCCAGGTAAGCTAAAATCTAAGTGGTCAGGCCCTTTTAAAGTTAGTCAAGTCCACTCATCTGGAGTAGTGGATCTCAAAAATAAATACGGCAGTACCTTCAAGGTAAATGGGTAATGTGTCAAGATTTACATTGGTTCGAAAGAATCAGTGAAAAGTATCACCACTATCTGTCTCAATGAAGCCTAAAGTAATCAAGATACCTGAGTCATGCCGTAATGTTAAATCAAGCGTTGTATGGGAGGCAACCCATGACCCCTGAGATTGATCCATTCTAAGTATACTCTAACCCTTAGTTTAGTTTTACTTTGATTTTGAGTTAAGGGTGTAGGGTAGTCTGTTGTTGTAATATATTTTGTGGTAACTAGGAGAAATACAAGTACAGAAAGTAGTTGACATGTTTTTGATTGATTTTTAAACACCTTTCCAATGTTTTGTTTGCAAAGACTGTGTGAATTACATTTACTTGTGACCATTGTAAATCTTATTGTGGCATTAGTTCTAGATGCTTGATGATCATTGTTGAACAACTGCATGAACTAGATAAGTAGTAGTCTGTGATATACTTGCGTGCCATGTGTTTGTAAGCAACTACTTCATTCCCTCTGTATACTAAAGCCAGAACTTACCTGGTTAGTCTTATCGTGGTTAAAGGATAGGGGTTAGGAAAGGATCAAAAGCTGTTTTTTTTATTAATTCACTTTTAGCCTAAATAGCCTTCCCTATGTGCATCATATCCCTTGATCCCTGTTTTGATCCTAATTAGTCTATTTCTTTCTTATGACACCTTTCACTTTCCTATTTATACCATAATGGACCTGTTTTGGCCCTGGTCCTCCTTGGACACTGTACACCTTGACCTAGGCAAATAACCTAAGTTGAGGGTGGCTATCATAGGGGTACATGGTGTAAGATAAGTATAAAGAAGGGTAGAGTAAAGGAAAAAGAATAAATGTTAGGAGTTATTCAAAAAAAGGGGAAAGAGGTAGCCAACTTGAATATGTGCGATCAATAGAAAAGAGAATAAAAAAGGGTCAATAAGTGAGCCCCAAGAGATTAGTGTAGTGTCAAGGAGGCATAGTAACTCTAAATGTCCTTGAATATCATACCATCCCTAGACTACATTATAAGCCTAAAAGAAGTCCTATAGTGATCCTAGCTAGCCTATCTGAAGGTCTTCATAATGAAAATAAGGGCAAGCATATGGTACTTGGTATACACTGATTGGAACTTCATTTTGAGAGTGAGAGTCTTTTGATGATCCCCACATTTACATTTTTGGTTTATCATATGCGAGGAGGGGGATTTATTTGTTGTGAGGGCATAATGGTATTGTTGTTAGCTACTTCCTTATTTAGATAGTGCAACATTGGTATATGAATGGTTGTTGTGGCTAAGATTGATGCCATCCTTTGAGTCCTTTGTGTTATATTATTGTTCTTCAATGACATACATAGTTGGTTTTAATTGGATAAACCTTGGAGGTGGTAACTATGTTTTGAGCTTAAAAGAGAAAATTGGCTTTTGAATGTGCTATGTATTCTCTTAGTTGGGCTGAGTTGCTTGAGGACAAGCAATTGTTTTAAGTTGAGGATGTTAATGTGTGAGCAATTGCTAACACATTTAAGACTTTTAACCAAGAATAATTGTGAAGTCTTAAGCAACTTTTATCATTTTTGATTTGTTTATGTCTGATTTTATAGTTTAAATTGATGGGATAGAGAACCAATAAGAATGGAAACAAAGAAGTTGAAATCTGGAGGAATCAGAAGAAAAGTGTGGCTGATGACATCTATGATAAGTCGTCAGCCCTATAATAGGCTATCACAGTTATCATTATACTTAAGAATGAGTTGAAGCCTGTGATGACATTTGGTGATATGACACCAAAAGTGTGATACACCGCCATGAATGTCGTCATCCTTAACCAGAGAATGGGAGTTGAAGAGAAGTTGTGATGACATTTTATGATAAAGAGTCATGATGGTGATAAGGTGTCAAGAGCACCGTCAAACTTAGATAGAACTTGGAAGCTGAGATAAAGTTTTGACGACATTGGTGACAAGCTGTCAAACTCTTGATACATCGTCATCATTGTCATCAGCATTAGACAGCAGAAGCGAAAAGTGCAGAGGAGCAGACGACATCCATGATAAGCCGTCAGACTCCTAATAAGCTATCACAGATGTCGTCGTCTATTCCGAGAAAAAGCTACAACTTTAATTTTATTTCCTTATTTAGGTTGAACTATTTAAAGTTTTGTTTTAGGGTTTTCTGGAGGCATTCATTCATCATCATCATTATTCTAAAGAGAGTTCGATACTTTGAGTCTTTGAGAATATTTTCTGATATTTCTTTCTTCATCTTTTTGGATTCGAACAATACAACTATTTTGGAATTTTTCTTTATGATCTAATCTACGATTCACTAATTATTATTCATCTCTGTAAGTTAATCTTCTCAATTATGAATTCAATTATGTGTTTCATTCTTTGCATCATGAGTGACTAAACTCCTTTAACCTAAATTATGGGATCTAGGGTTAGGTCGTGATGAGGTACTAAATACTCATATTTAATAGGTGTTAGGATTTCTTGATAATTCTGAGATTTTAATTAACGTCTATTGGTTGCAAACAGTAGACACACCTACTTTGATTTGCTTGAGAAAGAAATCATATACAGTAGGAAGTGAATTATCAACAGGGACTCGAAAATACTTCGTTTAATAATCAATATTGTAACAAGGTTGATTAACTTGAGGTAATATCTGAGCAGTGAATAGCGATTTCCTAAGTTCGAGAGGATTAAGAAATTAGACGCTTAAATAGGATGAGAGATATTTGAGCATATCATCGATAAAAATAGCTTGTTATCCTAACCATCGTGAGAATCATAAGTCACCTTTAGCATCTGTCAAGTACCATAAGCCCTAGTGAACATAATTTTGGTTATTTCATAGAATCTTGGTTACAAACATCAAAATTAAAGTGACAAACAATCATTTGTGAAACTTAAACCCCCATTTCAGGAAATGTTAAACTATCAGTGAATTAAATCGCAAACGACTTAAGTTCACACCATATTCCCTGTAAGATTTGACTCCACCCTAATTGGGTTTTATATTGACAACAATCGCTTACACCCATTCAAGAGTGTAGTTTGAGCGTTATCAATAAACAGCTAAATTTCGGGTATTCAATAACCCCAGGACTTGATAGCATAGATAATAAGGACACATGAGAGCATTTGAGATCATCATAAGTAAGAATTATTTAAAGAAACCCGTCACTTGGGCATTTCATCAAGCACATGGAGATTAATACTTTAACATGGGGCAATTCACCAAACACAAGGGGATCCTGAACATGGGCATAGGAATATCTTAAACATGAGAGCATAGCATGATTACATAACTAAAATCATGAATTTAGGAATTCACATAAAATTCGCTTGAAATAGGACCTGGGTGTTTAATAATACATGTAAAGATCATAGCTTGAACCTAAGAATTCCTTAAACATGGGTGAACAATAGAGTTACATTGCAAAATTCATAACTTGAGGATTCATCTTGAAATTAATTGAACATGATATGGGAATTTGATTAAACATGTGGAAAGCATGAATTTAAGACATGGGAATGTTGCTAAAAATCATGAATTTGGAATTGATCATGGAATTCACTTGAATAAAGCATGGGAAACTCAAATTCATCGCATGAGAAATTCAAAATCTTCCATGGAATCACACATGGTCTGAAATTAATTAATATCACCATGAAACCATCCAATTCAATCTTTATTGAACATTAAAAATAACATAATGGTAAAAAAATTTCATTCTTTAATTGAAATAAAAGGGTTTTGGGCTCCATGGGTGAAAGAGGACCCATGGATGAACTCCCACATACTTAAAGTTTTAATCTTGATGGAGAAACACAATCTTGAAAGCTTTCTTGAATTAGGAAACATGAGTTCTTGCTTTTATTGAAGATAATTCTGATGAAGTTCTTGGTGTTCTTGAGGGGGTAAGGGTTTTCTTGGAGAGAAAAAAATGAATAATAAGGTATCTAATGCTTTTGGGAGCTGAAATTAAGTGTTATGGGAGAATTTGGGTGAGAAAAAGTGACCAAAGTGCCCCTAGACCCTTTAGGAACTTAAATAGCATGTGAAATAGTTCTGTAGTATGGTTTCCATCGCGTCGCATCGTTTATCACATCGATGACCGATGTGTCACTTCCCAATCGCATCGGCTTATTGCCTCTCATGAAAAATACCATAAATTTTTTCTCGGGTATCAAATTAACGTTAAATTAGTATCGTTGGAAATCTAATTCAATTATCTACAATTTGTAGGTTCTTGTTCTACAAAATTCTACGCATATACAAAGTTATATACGTTTAAAGTAGACCTTTGTAGAATCGAATATCAAACTTTGGATGAATCAAAGTCTCTTAGCTCAAATTTGTTCTAACTGATTTTTATGAATATGTTTCACCTCAAAAATTACTTCAAACATGAGTATAAAGATCATGAAACTTATATTCACATAGGAATTATTGGGTTATAACTTTTACACATAGGAATGACCATTCGAAGACTAGCCCAAAAATATGGGGTGTTATACTTTGATGGAGTTTAGGACTACCTCAGCTTTTTAGGATATCGTTTTAGGGATTTTGAGCCTCTTCATGAATACATCACTATCTTAATATATTGAGTGATTCTTTGGCTAAAGTTTGTTTTGTTGGTATTTAGCAAGGCTCTTTTTCTATTTCAGAGTGTAAGAGTGGGTTTCACGAGTGGTCTAGACATACTCCTATTTTGTTTCCTATAAAACATGAGATAGTGTATGGATTTATAAATAGACTGACTTTACCACTCTACTTAGCACTAAAACTTGTGATAGCAGTTGGGTCTACTTTTTTTTTGGTTTTTTATCATGCAAGGTCTATAAATAGGGCATGTATTAAGACATATAACGGTGGCGATAAGAGGCCATGTCCACAGTATAGTGTTAATGGTATTCTATTTAGAGGTAGGGATCCTTCCAATAGAGATCAGCACCATTACATCCTATCAGATTTATTCAGGTTTACGCCTCAAGTTATGAGTGATTATTAAGTAGGTCATGGTGGTCACAGTAAAAAAAATCTAGCTAGATATCATGAGGTGTTTGGTATAGTTCTTCAAGCCATGCAACTATTTTGGGTCAGTAGGTTCAGTGCTTCAGCAATTCTCAAGGGGCATATTTTTATTATTGTAAATTGGTCATTGTTCTAAGGAGTTCCGTAGGGTCTAGTTGGTCAACCATTGGGGTCAACTCATATTTCTTTCCAAGTTAGAACTTTAAGGGTTTATTGCGATTGTAAAAAGATCGGCCCTCAGTCCAAAGAATATCCCTAGTATGGGATTATTGGGCAAATAATATAGTCAGATTAATCTCTTTAAGTTGTAGCACCTTCCGCTTAAAGTAGTGTTTTTGGTATTTTAGATGGTCGATCAGATGCTCAATCTGAGGTCTGACGTGTTTGAATTTGTACTTCTTTGGGTAGTTAAGGACCATCACTCTAGATTCCATCATAATAAGTGTTATTTTAATTTTTATCTTTTAGTTACATTTGAATTATGTTAGGGTTTTCGTACCATTGGTGGTTACATGTCTTGATGTTATTATATTGGTTATTGTAACCTCTAAGTAGATTTTTTAATGCTTTTGTGGTTTACCCCATAGATGATTTCTTTTATTAGTGAATTGAGTGAATCAGCATTGGGATTTTCTTGAGGAGTAGCATTAGGGTTAAAGTCCCTTTTCTTTGGTATATTTTCCTTATTATGACCTTAGAGTTTTAGTGGTTATGTTCTCCATTTTTAGAGCCTCCAGCACCTTATGTTGTTTTTGCTATTGTTATTATTTTGGTAGTTATCGATTCTCTCATTATAGACAGCTGGACTGGTGTCATCTAGTTAGTGTTTCCCTTCTTGTAATTCTTTTTTTTGTTTATCCTAGAGCCTTAGGTGGTTAGTCTTTCTTTCTGTTAGCACCAAATCAATTATCAAGTGGGTTGTGGAAGAGAAGGTAAGTTTGGGCTTTCATGGTTTGTTATGATTTAACACTGATGATCCATTTTCTATAGTCCGATCCAAGTGTTGATAAGTTGAGGTTTGATATTTTGATTTGGTATGGGTCAACACCTAGTAGAAGTCTTGATCTTGGTGTTGTTGGTGTGTTTGGTCTTTCTATGATATGGTTCATGTCAACCTAGTTTGAGGTTGGTGTAAATCGGTAAGTTGGTAATTTCTCATTTTGGTACTATTTTGATCTAATTTGACTTTATAGAATATTTTGGCTAAGAGATATATGCTTATGTATCAGTTGTAATAAGAGTCCTTTGGTAGTGAGTATCAATTGTCATAGATTGAGTATTGGTTTGACCAAATCTAGGCTAATATTATATCTCTCTGAGTTGCTTGACATTTGGCTACTATTAGTGCTCTTTGCAACCATAGTGGGTTCTGGGTTATTCCTTGGTGTGTTATAACCTCAGCGGCTATAGATTTGATTGCTCATACCTTCAGCTGGAGGTTTTACCTCAATTATGATATTTTTCTCTTTTGAATAATGGCTTAGAAGTTGTAGTGGTTATCGATAAATAGATGCTTACAACAAGATTAATTTGGTTAGTTGAGGTTGAGTAATTCAACTTAGGTAATGGGATTATAGATATAGATTGTGTAACTTAGTTATAATACTATTGAGCTTTTGATTTAGTTTATTATTCATTAACAAGTTGAATGAGCCTACTCTCTACCTATCAGTTTAGTTTTGACTTTAATGGATGTTCAAGGGACAGTCTGTTAGCTCATGATGTTAGTTTCTATAGATTTTGACCTTGGTTTGCAGTTTTGCCAAAGTTTTGATTGTCTTTTCAGCAAAAAAAGTGTACAAGAGTTGGGCATAGAAGGGTTTCACCCACAGTCAGTGGATCATTCTAGCAGGGATATTTAGTTTTGAGGTATGGTTCACCAGACTATTGGTTTCAAGGGTCATCCAGATTAGTTAGTGGTTTAGCAAAGATTCTGGACATCAATTATCACCATTTGAGTATTTAGGAAGACCTTATTGGGCATGGCTATGCTACGCTATATAGATTTTTGGTAGGTCAACTTCATTCTTTTGAGTTAAATGCAATGTCTTTGCACAGGCAGTACCTAGATAGTATTGAATGGATTTTGTACGGTTCGGGGTGGATATAAGGTTTAGAAGGAAAAGAAAATGCTATATTTAGAATTGGAGTTGGTTGAATGGTTCATGCTTTGAATTGTCTTTAGCATGGTTGAGTTATTTCTTGGTTATGCTTGTATCGATGTGATGTCAGCATGGTGTAGCTTGGGTTTGTATGCTTCAACTATGCTCGATTTAGTTAAAGGTCAGTTGGTTGTTGAGATGAGTGTTTGATTAATCAAAGTGAATGAGGATGTGAAGAAAAAAGTGATACCTTTTCTAAATCTCTTGGAATCATTGTTTTGCCTTGGAGATTATCTACAAAGTCTTGATTGGAGCATGAAAGCCTAGTACCTCATCCTTCGAGCCTATATGCTCTTTCTATTCATTGACTGTAGAGGATGAAAGTCCTTTTAGTACTAGATATCGTAATGACCCTCCAGTTTATTTCCTCAGATTCCGTGTATTTTCGACATTTCATGCCTCTCATAGAAGCTATAGGGCATTTATAACTCACCCGAACTATTGGTCAGTTTTCAGATAGTATGTTTGGGTTTTAGGCTTATTTCTTTTTTTGGAGCTTTCACTATTACAGAATTAGTCTCAGATCAAAACTTATAGTAAATAGCCTCAGAAGAGAACTACAATAGCATCAATAGCTTTGGAACATTAATTTTAGGATTCGGCGACCCTTGGTCTGGGTCCCAAGGCTTTTGGACTCACTTTGGACCATTAGTAGACTTAGTGAAAATAGAACTATGGGTGTAAGGCTCATATTTACTCAAAATAATCTCAGATAAAAGGTTCGATGGTTCTATTGAGT
The DNA here is from genome assembly GCF_002878395.1 of Capsicum annuum. Classification (NCBI taxonomy): domain Eukaryota; kingdom Viridiplantae; phylum Streptophyta; class Magnoliopsida; order Solanales; family Solanaceae; genus Capsicum; species Capsicum annuum. The sequence goes on from NC_061113.1 coordinate 169,500,969, forward strand.
TTGGAATGTCAAATTTGGTATAGTATCATTGTTTATTTGTGCATGCAGTGTTTCGAATGAATCCCAAGCGCCCGATTGGTGTCCACTGGGACATTGTATTTTGCAAGTTTCAACATTTGGTGCTATAGCTAAAGCAATCCAGTAGCCTCTTTAGCAATGATCGCTTTGGTGACCTTGCCTGCTTTATAGATCTTGGATACAATGGAAGGCCTCTTTAAAGATCCTTGTCCTCTTAAGCAGATATTACTTTAGTGACTTGGGCACTACTTAAGAGATTCTCACCTCTCTTGACCTGTTGCTTTGCGGTCAATTGCCGCTTAAGCGGTAGTCTCTTAAGCAACTCTGTGGCCATTTAAGAAGTCACTAGTAGGTGTTATATTCCCTTTTTCCTCAATATTTCTTCATTTCATTTCCTATTTATGCTATTATTATCCCTAGGAGCTTAAGAAACTCGTAGGGGATCATAAATTGGAGTTGGAAATGAGTAGAGGGCGTTGAGGTGATCATTCCCTATTAATTTCCATGTAACTTTCCGCCCTAATTATTCATAAATCCTTGATTTTCTTTATCATTTTACTTAACTTTAGGGATGATTTGATCCCTAATTGAGACTTTATTTGAGCTCAACTTTTAAGCACGTATTCCTTGTCTTTTGAGGTACCTCATGACGGATTCAATTCTGATATTCTGTAGCAGAACCCCTGGGCCTATTTTTGACCAAATTTTAGGGATGGAGTTTTATATTTCAATATAAGTATTATTTTACTTATATTGATGTATAGATGATATTTTTGATAGTGCAATATCATTTTGGGATAATGGAGTAAGGATGAGCAATTCATGGATGGTCCAACACTATTGTTCGGCATCGAGGTAGGCTTCATTCTTCCTATCCCTATGAGATTATGTATTGAATATTCCGTATGCTAAGTAGGGATCATAGGTTATGTGTATCACTAAATACGTCATGACTTAATCTAATTAGGGAATTTGGAATAGTAATATGACCCGAACCTTATCCTAAAATACATGTCAAGGCTGTAGGACCCCATTACATTTGATGATATACTTAATTAATCATACATTTTCATAAGGAATCCTTTAGCATAAGACTCATCATATTACTTAGTGAATTGGATGATAGACCCTGACTAGAACCTTCTAGCAGTTTTATGCCCTTGTTTACATTAGTTTCCATATTTATGGTATTAATATCTTATTGAGTTATACATTGTTAGGCCCGAGGTCGTGGTTGTAATACCAGTTGGATACCAGGTTGGTATTCTATCTCTTATAAGGATCTGGTTGTAGTTTATAGATGCTTAAGCACTTATGGTTATGTTGGTTAGGTATTGATGATGGCATGCATACAGTTAGGCACATCTATACCTATTTGGTGGTACCATTCCAAGCTAAAACCTTGATTTTACTATCATTTCAAAAAGGGGTTTTCCAAACTTTTAACTTTTAAACTTGTTTTCTTCATTTTTTCTATTACGGCAAGATGCATTATTGTTAGGTTACCTCATGATTAGTCACACTTAGGTTAGAAACCTTGACTATTCTAGTGTTAGTTTCCGTATTTGGTTATGATCCACGAGAATTTAGGTAGAATCCCTCAAGCTAGTATGTTTAAGTTCAGTTATTGATATATACATATATGGTATTGTCGTATAACCCTCTTTTTTCTTATGTATTCTTATTATATAGACATCCTTTTCGCTTCATATTACAACTATATACACTTCTTTCACTCTTCATTGTGTATTGGCTAGTGGTATACAATATTACACTTTCTTTCTTGATTACTATTAGAATAAGATAGTTTATCCTTGCTGCTTTTTTAGAATTATTATGTTTAGTTTCTTGGATTATTGCTTGTAGTTTATATTCCTACTTTTCATGTTATTTATGCTTATATTATTGGATCTCAGTCGGTCGATGCCTATTTAGTACCATAGGTTTGGTACCTATACTATACTTCTGAAGCCTACAGATCATAGTACAAGTCCTCTCCATTGAAGTGTATATCGTGTGGAGTATCCATGGATTGGAGATTTTGGGTGAGCTCCTAGTGTTTCAAGTATTCTTGCTCTCCCTCTTGTTGTTTGATGTTCTCTATTTTTTATTCGCAACCATCTTTGTATACATATTTATTCTATATTTCACTTGTACTTTGTTGTATTAGAAGCTCTTGTACTGCTACACCTGGTTTTGGGATTTCATCTTTATATTATTTTCTTACTAGATTTTTTTCGTTGCTTTTTATATTTCTCTTGATAGTCCATACTATTAGTTTCAGACTATGGGTTAGCTTACCTACTGGCGGGCTATAGTAGGTGTCATCATGATTTGAGAAATTTGGCCATGACATATTTGTTATGCTTACCTTATACTCTTATCTTATTTAGCTCTTGTACTAGCCTCATCAGGTCCTTGGGAATATTCACTTTCTTCTTGTCTTCTTTCTCATTCTTAATTAGTTTTACTTTTGGTTTTCTTAATACTCCGCTACTGGCTTTTTCTGGATTACCTACTGGTGGATTATGGTAGGTGACATCATGACTTGAGAAATTGGATTGTGACATAATAGGAGTAACCCTCCCCCAATCGGGGTGTCAAATATTATTTTAGTTGCATGGGTGATCCCATTAGGATAAAAAAAAACCTCCCCATCAACTATTTTTCTCCTACGTAGGGAGTGATCTAGATGATACACTTATGACCCGATAATTATTGCACTTCGATCAAAAAATCTCTTGAAAGGATTTACATGGGGTTGAGCGATTATTCCCTAACTTAGAGGATTTTTATTTTATTTTATTTTGTTTGGAGAAGTTTGTGTTTACTTTTATTTAGTAACTCTTTTTCTATATCATTGTCTATTCTCTCTTCTCTCTTATCTAATGTTTTTGTGTATAGTTTTCTTTTACATATGCCTTACTAATAAATAAGATTTGTTTTCTTAATACCTTATCACTTAGGATTATATTAATTATGTAAGTAGATAGGTTAATAATTGAATAAGTTATTCACGTATATTTTTGCTATTTAACTTAAATGCTTTGTAAGTATACATTATATAGTAATGTATATTTCTGTATATACATCAGAAACATTACTATGTAACCGACGATGTTCTCGGTTAAATATTGTATATACATCAGAAACATTACTGTTTAATTTTTGTTTCGGTTAAATGCTTTGTAAGTATACATCATATAGTAATGTATATTTCGGTTAAATTTTTGTTTCTAATGTATATACAATATGTATATACAAGAAACCTTTCTTTAATTTTGTAATATTCCATCACAACCTTCAAAAACTTTTTGTTCTCGTAAATGTGGTCTTCTTGAATATCGTTGTTATTAAGGCCTGAGATAATCACCTGATTCTTATCCAAATCGAACACATCTATAAGCTCTACATCATCTACAATCATTAGTTTTCCTACACCAACTGTATCTATCCCTTCTAAATGGTTGTATCCAAAACTTTCATCATTAATTGATAATGAACTCCTTACACAAATTTTACTATCTTTATTCGATACACTTACATTCAAAGGTAGGTCATTCATCTCTTTCGTTTCCTTATTTAGCATAACATACACCCTTACCCCATATCAATGTGTATTTGCACATGATGTATTTCACCTTCAATTTTGTATTTGATTATGATATTTTTGCATCTCACATCAACACAAAGGTGAGTTACTAGTAAATCGTACAGCTCAATATATGTTGCGTAGAGGTTGGCATCAACTATGTCTACAGTGTAATAATCATAAGTATTTTCCTCGGTCCATCTACCAGAATGTTTTAGAAGAATAACATTGCCTGCCATTTTAGTAAACAAATCACAAATGGTTATATCTATTCAGAAACCATTCAACCGTGATATATACAGGCAAATCAAAACGTATTTACTCAAATGCATTCACAACCATTTTAACAAGTTTAACCTTCAATATATTCGAATTTAAAATACACAGACCACAAATATACATTTCATTAATTCAATTCATGTCTATACCGTACTTTTCTGAAATAAATTTAGCTTAATGTTCATCGGCATTTTGTTCCTCAACGTACTCAATGAAAAACAAACATAAAGCAATATATGTACTTGTATATAATTACATAATCAAAGTATATTTTTAATCACATCAACCTTCCTGGGATATGATGATCGTAAAGTTCATATTCAATTTTCAATTCTATAGATACAACTAGTTCCATAAATATATTTAGAATAAAGTTCATCGTGACTTTTCCCTGTTTAATCTTCAATAGATTTAAATCTACAACACAGCATTACATGTATTTGTAGCAAAATATATAATGAAAATACGTTTTGATTCAATAAACACATTCGTTGAACTTACTTACCATTATGAAATTCATTTCGAAGAAACAAAAAACATACATGTATCTGTTTGCTACGTGTTATTATGATAATGTTGTTATCTCCTATTTAATTACTTCTTAAGGTTTACTTTCAGAAATTTCCTCTAAATGAAATGGCCTACTTGCCTTATGGGATAAAAAATGCTTCATTTGAGCCAAGGATGGGCTCTTACCAACTGGCAAGAATAAGGAGGTAAGTGGCGTGTAAGTGTATTCTATAAAATGTATCAGACAGAAAATTACACTGGGTTTCCCCAAAGTGAGTGGTCTTCATTTTGTGTCTCTCATAAGAAAAGTTTTTAAAACTAGTCTTCCTTCCACTTTATTCATAGAATAATTATCTTTTTGTCCCTCGAAATCTCAAATGTTTTTAAACACTTTCCTCATTTGCCTCTCAACTTCTTTTTTTTTTTCTTATTTTTTCTTTTTTTATTTTTTTAATTCATTTTTCTCAACTTGTTTTTTAAAAATTTTTTCTTTTTCCCTTCTTTTTTTCCTTTTTTTCTTTTTTTCTTTTTTTCTTTTTTTCTTTCTTGAAAATTTATTTTTCTCAACCTTTTTTTTTTCTTTTCTTTTTCATTTTTCTCCAACTTTGTTTTTATTTTCTTGCTTTTCTTCTCATTTTTTATCAACCTTTATTTTTTTCTTTTCTCTTTTTTTCTCAATCTTTTTTTTTGGTTCTCTTTTTTCTTTATTTTCAACTTCTATTATTTGTTGCTAAAGAACAAAAAGTTGAATAATCCTCAAAGAGGATCTTCTTTCTTCGACATCGATGAAATAATCTTCAAAGAGGGTCTTCTTTTTTTCGACATCAAAGTAAACTCATGGGCGTGACCTATTATTTGAAATTGCTTTGGAATAAGTCTTGCCTCAATTGCAAGAGTTATAGATAATCTCATAAATCAAGACATAATGTGGTAGTGTTAACTCCTTACTATGAGAAATAGCTTGTTGTTTAAAAGTTCTTGAGCTAAATCTTGCCTCTGAGTCAAGAGTTATAGAACATCTCATAAATCAAGATACAATGTAATAGTGCCAGCTCTTATCCATAGAGCGTAACTTATGGTTTGAAAGTCTTGCCTCTAAGGCAAGAGTTATAGAACATCTTATAAATTAAGACACAATATGGTATTGTTAGCTCTTGTACATGTGGCGTAACTTGTTGATTGAAAGTCTTGCCTCTAAGGCAAGATTTATAGAACATCTCATAAATAAAGCAACAATGTCATAGTATCAACTCTTTTTCATGGGGCATAACATGGTGTAACACAGGAAATTACACTAGGTTTCACCCAAAGTGAGTAGTCTTCATTTTGTGTCCCTCATAAGAAAAGTTTTTAAATACTAACTTTCTTTCCACTTTATCCATAGAATAAGTATCTTTTTGCCCCTCAACATCTCAAATGTTTTTAGCTACTCCTCTCATTTGTCTCTCAACTTCTATTTTTTTCTTCTTTTTCTCTTTGATTTTTATTTTTTATTTTCTCTTTTTTAAAACTTTTTAATTCATTTTTCTCAACTTGCTTTTAAATTTTTTCTTTTTTTATTTTTTTAAATTATTTTTCTCAACCTTTATTTTTTTCTTTTATCTTTATTTTTCTTCGTTTATTTTCCGTGTTTCTCCAACTTTATTTTTCTTTTCTTGTTTTTCTCCTCATTTTTTTCTCAACCTTTATTTTTCTTTTCTACTTATTTTTTTCTCAATCTTTATTTTTTCTTTTCTCTTTTTTTTTGTTATTTTATTCTTTTATTTTTCTTTTTCCTCAACCTTTCTTTTATTTTATTTTTCTCAATCATTATTTTTTTTTGGTTCTCTTTTTTCTTTATTCTCAACTTCTATTATTTATTGCTAAAGAACAAAAAGTTAAATAATCCTCAAAGAGAATCTTTTTTCTTTGAGATCGGAGTAAACTTACAGGTGTGGCTTATTGTTTGGAAGTGTTGAGATAAGTCTTGCCTCAAATGCAAGAGTTATAAAACATCTCATAAATCAAAACACAATGTGATTGTGTTAACTCCAGTGTATGAAGCGTAACTTGTTGTTTGAAAGTCCTTGAACTAAATCTCACCTCTAATACAAGAGTTATAGTACATTTCATAAATCAAGACACAATGTAATAGTGTGAACTATTAGCCAGGGGGTGTAACTTGTTGTGTGAAATTTTTGCCTCTAAGGCAAGGGTTATAGAACATCTCATAAATTAAGGCACAATATGGTATTAACATGTTGTTTGAAAGACTTGTCTCTAAGGCAAGAGTTATGATGAGAGGTAATTTTACCACTCATTCACACTCAATATTCATGCACATTACCTTGTTTTGAATGAATAAATGAGACATAATTATGATTAAATGCACTAATATCCACTCTTTGTAGCCATAGAATTGTGGGGAAAGCAAGATATGGATTGGAGCTTAAAATGATCAAAAAAAAAGCAAGACAGTACAGCTGAAAACCTGGAGCAGAAGGGCCTCAGTTACCACGGTCACAGTCTGCTAACCGCGATTACGGTACTCAAGCAGGGTCAATCAACTATGGTCACATAAGTCTATTCGCAGAGACCGCGGTCAAGGCTAAGCTGGTGCGATCGTAGATTAGCGGAAGAGTTCAGCCAAGGGAAAATCTAAAAATGTATGTGGCTAATCCCAATTTTGACAAAAAGACTCAAACCCTAGAATTATGGATCACATTTCATCTTCCCCAATTTTAGGTTTTAGCTTTTGAGTTCTTAGCCTCCATACTTGGAGAAAAAATATTGTATAAATTTTGGGTGAAGAATACATTGGAGACCTTCTAAGTGGAGGAATAGCTTAATTCCATTGTTGATTTGTGGGAGTGCAAAGTTTGAAGTAACATTCACTTAATCTTCAACAATTTATTTCAATGGAGATTATGGGTATATCTATGTTTATTTATCTTATATGTATCTAGATCTCCCTCTTGGGGTTATGTGTGAATAAGTGTTAAAGTGTGTATGGATTATTATTGTTAGCCTCTATTGGTAGTTCATTTTTATGGGTTTTATCATTACTATGCTAACTTGGTTGGAATTTGTGGGTGAAAGCCCTAAATAACCATATGGGTTTAATGAGTGAAAGCTCTTAACTTTAGAAATCTCAAGGCCATCTTCAAAAGAAAGGTTTTGGGTGAACCTTAGGAATTCACATCATCCTTGAGAGAGGGATGCGGAGAACAAAGCAATGATAGACAATTATGAGTGTAGTTTGCTAAATTTTCACTATCTTAGAAATAGGATGATTGTGAAGTTAACAATATCATAGGTATTATACTAGAAATGGGGATGCCTAAATTAAGGTTTGGTTACCAAATGTTAAACACACCCGTTAGGTATTCGAAAGAATCAATGGGTGAAAGTTTGGTGTTTTGATGAAAGACTAGCATCAAAATCTATAACCAAACCTACCCATACTTGATCGACTAAATTGATGTTGATTACTAACACCCACATATCATTCCCTTAGCAAAACATAATCCCAAGATCCGTGCATAATTGTTAAAACTCTAATGATTTGTTGCCCGGAATTTATACTAGAAAAATCCAAAAAAAGACATTAGTGTAGATATCTATCTCCCCCATTTTTATCTTTTTGTACCGCTGGTTTGAATTTAGCTAGTATCTATTATTTTGAATTAACTTGATTGCCACTCACATTTTTCCTTGAGGATTCGACCCCGACTCCAAAATTGGATAAATATATTGATGACAATTGCCTTGCACTTAAATTGACGCATAAGTTGAATGTTATCAAAAATGGCATCGTTGCCGGGGAACAATTTAGCGTATGAAGTTAGTTTGGAATTTTAGCTTATTTTCTTGAATTCAAGGTTGTATATATTTGTTTGTGATTTTCTTTTATAGTTAACTTTTTATTTAATTTTACTTTTCTCTATGGCATCGTCCGACAAGTATGAAGTTTGTAGTTGGGAATCCTATTGTGACAACCCATGTCTAATTTATGACAGACCATACTTCAGGAGAGATTGTAACTATGCTTCCCGAAGAAAGATGGATCCACCATCTCAGTCCTATAGGGAGTATAGGTGTTCTTTATGTAGTTGTCGAGAAGGACATTGGGATAACTGTCCAAATACCCCTCCCCTATTATTCTAACCGGGTCTCTAGTTCTTCTTATGAGCTTAATAGGTCCTATGATGAGAAGAAGGAAGAGCAACATACTAAGTCTGATAGCTTTGACATAGGGCAACTATCTATTTTGGATCGGGTAGATGCAATGGGGGAGAGTGTACAAGCCATGCAACAAGAGGCATTAGGATGGAAAAGTGTCAAGATGGGGGAAATGGGCAAAGAATAAAATCTTGAAACTATCACTACCTTACCCATTTTCCAAGAGAAGGTTCATCAAGAAGAGAAACCAAGATATAATGATGAGCTTGGTAGCGAAGACTCCTCAGTGATTTCCCAATCTACTGAATCAAATAAGGAAGAAGAAGCAGAAATAAAAGGAATGGTGCTAGAGTCTCAAGAAGAATCAAGGAAAACCTCTTATGATGACTCTAGCTCATTCCGAGGTAAAGATGCTTTAGAGGAAACAATTCTAAAATTAGGGGTTGGTGCTCATTCAAACCACTTCTCAACATTGTTCTTAAAAGATGTGATGAGAATCTATCTACCTAGGCAAATGGTGGATTTTGAGGAGGAGGAGTACAGTCGCTATATCTTGGAATTTGATATTTCAAAGGAGCATAGGGAACCCTATCCATAAATGGTCAAAGAACTCAACTTTCGATGTACAAGAAATCGCCTATTGATATTCTCACTTTTACCCAAGGAGACCAATCGAAAATTCGATGCAAAGTTGGGTAAAAGGTTTGAGTTTTCTAAATGGTGAGATCGAAACTTACTTGCCATTTCCTTACCACTTCCAAGCCGCATCTCGGAAGATTTGGATCTTTTGTCCCTATGGCGCTCATTGCATATTGAATAAAAGTTGGAACGGATATTCAGCTCTTCTAAGTAGAGGCATAAAAGGAAAAGGTGGAGGCGTCATACCACGACATTAAAATAAGCGTTTGATAGGAGGCAACCCATCACGCCATACAAAGTGGCACTTATCCTTTTTATTTATGCATGATAGAGTAGATTTTATTTTTATAATTATTCTTGCATAATCCATGAGATGTTAGCACTTGGGTGAATGTTGAAGGAACTTGAAGAGAGAAATGTATGAAATTGGCAAGTTTGGACTGAGCAGGAATTGTAAGAGACCTGATAGTTTGGTCTCAGTTATCGTGATTGTGGAGGCTGCATGTCCGCGATCGCAGAATTGGGACAGGAATCGTGGTCAAATCAGTTTAAGTGACCATCCGAATGCTATTTTTTCTCAGGCATCTCTTTCAATTTCTCTTAAAATTCTCTCAAATTCTAGCTTGGTGTTGAGTATCCAAGGGTCAGTTTATTCCATTTGCATCATCAAACTTAGTATGTTGTCTCTATTCCCTTGTTCTTAATGTAATTAAATGCTTAGAACTTATAGTTTAGGGAAAGGCCTAAAATATCATTTCAATACTAAATCCATACCTGTTTGAGATTATGGTTGTGGCTCGCTGTTGTAGTTGGTGTACACATTGATGGGGAAATCTTAAGTACCCAGATTTAAGCCTTAAATGGTTGATAAGAACGTGTGCACCATGTGTTCGATTCAATGCCCCTATGAATTCCATGTTAAATTTTTCAAGTTTGGGGTTATAATCATAAAGTCTAGGCTTAAGTTCCTTAATCATAATGTTTAGGTGCCTAGTGGAACACAAATTTGGGGATAAAATTATGGTTTTGGTGAAAAGTGCAGAACTGTTGACTATGGTCTCAAGTACTGCAATCACAGTCCCGATGATTGTGATTGCGGTATCTCGATCGAGGTCACCGACCCACAATTGCCATACCTGATGGTAGTGTCTGCAGAAACCAAAATTTTTGCACAGCTATTTCTTCCCCAAGAACCTTCTAACACACTACCACATGAACCTATTTGATTAATCTAGCAAGTTTTTAAGTGTAATAATGATAATGATGGTGTGGAATGCATTGTTTATAGGTACTAAGCCACCTTAGAAATATAAGAATTTGACAACAACAGATTCATGACCCCATAATGTCAGAACCTCTACAATACGGACTTGCACAAAACTAAGTTGCTCCCTAAAAGAGGTATCAGCTTAGATAAACTAGAGAAAAAGTTCCCAAGTTTTCATGCAATACTTAATCAGACCGGGTAGATATGTTTCGCCCCAAACCCCTGTGTTACTAAAAATAACTGGGTACGTGAATTTTATGCTAACCTAAGTATAGCTTCTTTCACAAACTCGGTAATGACTATTAGGGGAAGGCAAGTGAACTTTGGGACAGAGCTGATCAACGAGGTATATGGGCTCTCAGATGCTGACATGGAGCAATTTCATACAAAAGCATACGAGCTAAGGACATGGATGGTGGATATTTTATGTGCTTCCAAAGAGGTTCCTTGGGCCACCACCAAGATAGACATTATAATGAATGATTTCACAGCTGAGGCTAGGATTTGGCTGAATATCGTCTGTAGCCGGGTATCATCGTGCACTTATATGACTATTGTCACTGACATGCAAGCTCAGATGATGGCATGTCTTCTCTCTGGAATCACCCTGAATATGGTCAAGATTGTGCATTCGGAATGGAGGTAATTTAGAAATCATAAAGGTACACATCTTCTCTTCTCTTCCCTTATCACGGAGTTATACAGGAGGGCACGGGTGGAGGAGTATGTTATAGATACCTGGGTGCTCCCAGGCCCTCACATATTCCCACTAAAATTTAGAGGTGAAGTTCCCCCAGGTCAAAGCAATAAGAGTAAGATGGACTCGAGTAAATCAGTCCAAGAGGATACAAACTCTTGCAGACCCTCATCCATCACTTCCTTCAATAACATCTCTAGTCAGATACAGGTGGTGCGGGAACTATTTTCTATACTGCCTCCAGTACTGGTAGAGTCCTCCACCACTCACCACTAGTACGTAGCTCAATCAGACTATGAGAAATATAGGGAGGAGCAGAAGAAGTAGGGAGCTACTATCGCCTATTTTAGAGAGAGCTTATTTAGCCTTAGTTGCGTTACATAGGCACCTCAGTGATTCACATGAGAAGATGGTGAAGAGAGAGAAAAAAAGAGATAAATTCTTAAAGAAGCTTTGGAAGGGGGTGAAAGGCATCTTCAAGGTGCTCAAGCCTAACCATCGACTACTATCACCTAGGATGGATAGTAAGGATGAGGCCCCTACTGATTGGTCTATTGATGATGCTGAGGGTGATGGTGAAGAGTCAGCAGGAGAGGATAGATCTTGAGGCATGTTCAAGGAGACCCCTTTTACTGTTGCTTTCTTGTACATGCAGTGAGGACACTGCATTCTTTTCATTGGGGTTCCCCCGGATGTGTATTGTTTTGGTGTTGTGTGTCAAATATTTCTATTGATATTGTTTTAGGATGATATTTTGGATACTATTTTTATTTTGTTTTGAGGGATGCTGCATTTTTGGGTACCCTAATGGTGCCCACATTTTATGGATTATCATTTTGTTCTTTTAGTTTAAGTTATTCTTTTTACTATACTTTTATTTTGATTTTGGTGATGCATGACAAGCTTTGCCCTATGATAGATTGAGTGACAGCATTCTTAAGGGTAAAGCGTCATGTTTGGGTTTTGAGACATAGATGTAGGGAAATTCTGAGTACCCATAGCAAAAATGTCATGAATGCAAGGGAAGTTTGAGTACTTGTGGCATTGTAAATTATAAAATTTGGGATCATGATATACACCATTGTCAAAGTCTGAGTAGCCATATGGGTGGTTTTCCTATCTTGGGCCAAACGGTGAGGCTAAGGCTTTGGGTTATAGCCATAAATTAGCAAATGGTGTGTGGTGCTAATGCATAACAAGAACTCCTCTCCGTCTATATTATTATTTTTTTAAAAAAAAATTAGGGGCATTGACGTAAGCAATGTTGTAACAAAACTTTTTCTCTTTTTGTGGCTTTGTAAATTTATAACTTGTGAATAGAAATAGGTACTCCAATTTTGTCTCTAGCGAGAGGGACGTTTGAGTTCCCTTGCGGAATTTTTGTATGCCATAAGTGGTGAGCTATTTGAATTCATCTCTTGTTTACTTGTGTTATCTAGAACTTGCCCCGTTAGTCTTTCAAAGCTAATGTCAATTGTATTTGGTTGGAAAAATAATCTTAGGCCATCTTTTGGCATTGGAAACCCACTTTATCCTAAAAATCCTACCCGTGCTCAAATGCAATCCCTAGTTACCCATTTTGAGCCTTTGGACTTTTGTTTGGCAAACACATTACAAGCCATGACCCTTTTATTTTTCCTCTTTTGAACCTTACCTTCCTTGAACTTAAGAATACAAATTGAGGCTAAAAGCTTAAGTTGGGGGTGGTGAAAGTTGATGGAAGGAAGTTTGAGGCCACGAACTGTTAGTGAAATGTCGAATATGCATAAAGTGTTTAAAATAAAGGAATAGAAAAAAAGAAAGGATCCAATAAAGGAAAGAATTGCATGAAATATTGCAAGAAAAAAAAATAGAAAGAAAATGGGTGAACAAAGGAAGTAAAAAGTAGGCGCGCTAAAAGAGAGAAAACAAATAAAGTGGCCCATTGTCAAAAAGGCAGATTGAATAATGTGACGTAAATGTTCAAGGAAGGGAGTATCCATGTTATTTTCCAAATGATATACTACCCTAACCCGAACCTACGTTACAAGCTTATAAAGTCCTTTGATATTTCCAACTATTACTTTCTTTGAATTGTGTATTGAAAATAGGGGCAAGCCTATGGTATGACACTTGTTGCATAGAGATTTCTTTTGTAAGGGAGATAGTTTTTGCACTTACAATTCCTTGTTTCATATTTGGTAGTTTGGTGTTCGGAATTCTCTTTCTTGTGAGGTTGGTATGTGAACAAGTTGAGGTAGGTGATTGTGTCACCTCTCGAACAATGAGCCAAATAGAGTATAGCTTAGTTGTGGTCAAAAAATAGTCATTTCTAAAGTATTATTTCTTGTTGCTTTGTTTCTCTTTAAAGTCTTATGCATCCTTAGGTATTGCAATTTAATAATGAGGGGTGTAGTGAAACTAGCCTAGCACATGTGCAATGAGCTACCTGTGGTGATGACTAAAGTTGAGGTCATTATGATCTTTAAGATATAAAGTTTGGGCATAGATGATTGTGTCTCATAGTAAGAGGTAGTGTTGCTTGAGGAAAAGCAATAGTTGTAAGTTGGGGTGTTGATAAGAGGTGATTTTACCACTCATTCGCACTCAATATTCATGTACATTACCTTGTTTAAAATGAATAAATGAGACATAATTGGGATTAAATGCACTAATATCCACTCTTTCCAGGTATATAATTGAGCGGATAGAAAGATGTGGATTGGAGCTTAAAATGGTCAAAAAAAGAGTAAGAAAATGCAGCTGAAGACCTGGAGCAGAAGGGCCTCAGTTACCGCGGTCGTGGTCTGCTGACCAAGATCACGGCAGTCAAGTAGGGTAAATCAACCGCGATCGCGTAAGTCTATCATGATAACAGAGACCACATTCGCGGCCAAGCTAGTGCAATTGTGGCTTAGCAGAAGAGTTCATCCCAAGGGAAAATCTGGAAATGTACGTGGCTGATCCCAATTTTGACAAAAAGACTCAAACCCTAGAATTATGGATCATATTCCATCTTCCTCAATTTTAGGTACTATCTCTTAAGTACTTGGAGAAGAAAATATTGAATAAATTTTGGGTGATGAATACATTGGAGACCTTCTAAGTGGAGGAATAGCTTACTTCCATTGTTGATTTGTAGGAGTGCAAAGTTTGAAGTAACATTCACTAATCTTCAACAAGTCATTTCAATGGAGATTATGGGTATATCTATGCTTATTTATCTTATGTGTAGCTAGATCTTCCTCTTGGAGTTATGTGTGAATAGGGGTTAAAGTGTGTGTGGGTTATTATTGTTAGCCTCTATTTGGTAGTTCATTTTTATGAGTTTTATCATTACTATGCTAACTTGGTTGGGATTTGTGGGTGAAAGCCCCAAATACCCACATGGGTTTGATGAGTGAAAGTTCCAAACTCTAGAAAGCTCAAGGCCATCTTCGAAAGAAGAGTTTTGGGTGAACCTTAGGAATTCACGTCCTTGAAAAAGGGATGTCGAGTCCAAAGCAATGATAGAAAATTATGAGTGTAGTTTGATAAATTTTCACTATCTTAGAAATAAGGTGATTATGAAGTTAACTATACCATAGGTCTTATACAAGAAATAAGGATTCCTAAATTGAGGTTTGGTTACCAAATGTTAAACACACCCGTTAGGTATTCAAAGAATCAATGGGTGAAAGTTTGATGTTTTGTTGAAAGACTAGAATCAAAATCTATAGCCGAACCTACCATTATTTGATCTACTAAATTGATGTTGATTACTAACACCCACATGTCATTCCCTTAGTAACACATAATCTCAAGATCCGTGCATAATTGTTAGAACTCTAATTATTCATAGCCCTGAATTTATACTAGAAAAATCCAAAAAGAGATGTTAGTGTAGATACCTATCTCCACCATTTTTATCTTTTTATATCATTGGTTTGAATTTAGCTAGTATCTATTATTTTGAATTAACTTGACTGCCACTCACATTATTCCTCGAGGAGTCGACTCCGACTCTAAAGTTTGATAAATATATTGATGATGACCGTCTTGCACTTAAATTAACATGTAAGTTGAGCGTTATCGAGTCATAAAATGTCTCATATATCAAGACATAATGCCATAGTGTCAACTCTTG